>NC_051218.1:45276699-45319199 GCF_015220715.1 Pygocentrus nattereri
GCCACTGCAGGGCAGGGAAACTGGAAAGAGCAGGGGGTCCCTATGACTGGAGTGGAGAACCACTGGCTTGGTGGACGGGACGCATAACGAAATGACGTGAAAAGTGTTATGACATAACAGGGCTATTCAGTTCGGGTCCTGCAGGGCCAGCGTTCATCGTCCAGACACCAAATCTGTCCACTACTTAACAGAAGGGATGTGCAGTTAGGCTAGGCTAAATTCCCGAGGGGACACAGCATTGCAGAAACATCTGAGAATTCAAATCTCCATCTTGCAAAATCCCGGGTGGGTCAGAAAAGCCCCCCTCCACACAACGGGCCTTACTTGATCTTAACTGCTGCTCCACCTTCTCCACAAAGGCAGCGCAGCCACAGCAGGGAACAAGGGAAGACCGTCCATAGCTACATCTCCGCTAAAGGAGAAGATGAACTGGCTGTTACGAATGACACATCAGACGGAAGGGCATCATACAAAAATCATTACCTTCTAAACTGCCTTTTCACTTGTTTTCAAGAGCGGCGGCCCGAAAGGAGACGTTTACGTTACTGAACTAAAGCTTTAACGAATATGTTTTGTCTCCATTCAGACATACAAAGGCCTCCTGTCGTCGGAGGACGCCGTTCTCTTTTGTCACAACCCTTGAGATGTTTTCCGATTTCAAGGGCCTCATTCTCAGGACGCAAAAGCAAAGCACAACAATTTCAGATGAGGAATGAAACGCTTCCGTCCCGGTCCCGAACATTTTTCTCTGTAACTTTGTGCAGCCCTCCTATTCTTTATCAGGCGTGATAAAGATCACGCTGGAAAAACAGAAATGCCAGCAAAGGTTTTACTTCTCCTCCGCCTGCCTACTTCGACTAGCATTCCCCACAAAAGTAGGCCGTGTATTATATCTATTTCAATGGTGTGCTTTTTTTCCCCCGGCACCTTTTATCCTATCCTTTGTCCATGCATTTAATAGTTAATAGCTGAGCTTGCACTACACTTGCAGGACTGCCATTGCTTGGGCTTTTCAGAATCTTTCCTGTCTCCTGACAATGGGGCCTGCACTTTTACAGAATCCTTCACTCCCTAAAAGGCAGAGATTTTTATTTTTAACCAATAGTGAGGGAGCTCTGGTTCCGGTACATTTGGTACACGCCTCCGCTTTGTCACAAGCAGAGAACCCCCTGGCTGTGGAAGAAGGTGACAGGTTGTATGAGCTTTCATAATCACCTCCTCTGTTCCAGCTTTGTTGCTTTTTTTCTTGTTGCAGCGATTTGAAGCCCACATTGGCCAACACAGTCGGTGAGCTGGCTCTAATGAGCTTGTGTTGGGAGACAGCAATGGCTCTTCTGGACCAAGCCGCGAAAGCCAGCTGTGAAAAAGAAAAAAAAAAACTGAGAGAACGAGAAAAAAAGATGGGAAGAAAGACAGAGAGAGAGAAAGAATAACACGTTACCACCTGTAACAAACCGGCATTATGCGTCAGACAGCCCCTTCTCCTCTCCGCCCTTGGCAGACTGTTGCCATCACTTCCCTCTGATTGGTTTTCTCACTCCAGTCACACCAAACACTTAAAGGATAATTACGCTGTTAATCAATGTCTCTCCCCGAGCCAAAACCAGACGCACAGACAGAGCGGCTCACTTATCAGTGAGTGGTCGCCGCAAATGCAATGAATGTTTAAGCCACTCTTGATGCCCACAGCGTGTGGGAAGACTGGCTTCCGTACCTCTATAAAAAGGACAGGTCAGGTGCCTGTGGAGTTGCTGTTTGTGTCATTCAGGAATTCAGAAATTAAGAAAAAACAAAAAAAAATTAAAGGGGAATTCCACTGATTGTTTTTTCTTTCCGTAGTTTGATGTGAAATTATGAAACCAGCCAACTCCGATTTCTTTACACAGGAGGAACCAGGGACACAAAAATAGGCACTTTATTTGCCAAAACAATCAGCAAATCAGAGTTTTTATATCACCTCTGTCCAAAAAAATCTTACATTTTTTCACATCAGTTAAACATGTTGTGGACGTTTCTTTATACTGTGTGAACCTTTCATGTCATAAACCAATAGAAATGCTCCAAATTCATTTAGAATTAAACCTCTTCGCTTTAACTTACATTAAAAGTTAGGAGCGTTTTTGTAATTTCCTGCAAAGTCATCAAAAATACATCAATAATAGATCAACCATGGTAAATTTTTTACTATTTAGTTTTAGACCAAAACTATCATAAAACAACTTTTAAAGAATTCATATATCCGTAATAACTCTTATCTTTCACAGGCGCAAAATAGTTCCGACGGCTGGTTCCTATCACCACCACTGTGAATGACCTGGTTCACAGCTTAATTATGCAGACTTTTCGGAAAATCAGTGGAAGTCTCCTTTAGCTCCAACTCAAGCTATGAATGCATATGAAGTTATTTGTATTTAATGTTAAATAACGTTAGTACAACATGTGTTTTAATTTATAATGTCTGTCAATAGAAATGTTTTACCTTACTGCAATTACAGTAAATGTAATTGTGTGTGTATGTGTGTCGCTGCTGTCGCAAGAAAACCTCGTATCTCCAGTTTTTGTTGCTTTTCAGTTTTTGACCTAATCTGAAAATGCCTGTCGCTCTTTAGATTGTGTGTAAATTTCATGACGAATGGACTAAAAGAAACGACCCAAAATGACTTGGAAAAAAATCTGGTTCCATTGACTTCCATTAAAAGCAAAGCAGGTTTTTTCTTTCTCCTGAAAAGTTATCATTTTTTGAGAGATAGGAGGTTTTCTTCCAACAACAGCGGATATATATATATATATATATATATACATATATATATAATGAATGGCCTATTGATACTGAGCTCTCTCTTTGTTTTTTACAACTCTCCTCAGCTTGAACAAAATATTACTGGTAATTTTTGTTTGCCTGTCAGTCAATAGAGGGTTCCAGCCTTAGATCGGAACGCCCTAGGTGATCAGACTGTCTGTGTCATAAACCAATGCGTTTTCCTCTGCTTCTATAGATCAGCAGGTTGTATCTTCAGAAAAAAAAAACCTGCCTGTTCTTCTGTTAACAGTGTATGCCGATTACTCAAAGCGATATGGGTAGGTCCTGGCACCTTAGCGTAGCTCTGCTGGATAGAAGGTAATAGTATGCCTGCCAGTGTGTGTTGTTGAAAAATGGCCAGGAGTCCTGCTTTATCGCTTTGTAAAGTATGAAGTAGATAAGACTTGAATAACATAAAATAACATAATATAATGTTATTTATGTTATTTCCCACGTGAAGAACTCCTGTAAACCTTGCAGTATTGAAACTCAGTGAACAAGGCATCTTAGCCAAGCTGAAAAACAAATGGTGGTACGATAAGGGTGAATGTGGGACCAAGGACTCTGGAAGTAAGGTCAGTCGCTGCAGGTCTTTTGTACTGATTCCAAATTGCATTTTGACGTATTGTTCACATGCAAAGAAAACAACCTTTTCAAATAGCTATTTCTCTTCATTTTCATTTTTACTGTGTAAAAAATATATATATATAAATAAATATATTTATATCTTGAATGATTTTTAGGCCATGCTTAAGAAATGACCTATAGTGGCCTAATGTTATGCACGGTTCCCCATGTGAAATACTATCACTAGTGCTGTATTTCTGTTTTTAAACCCTCGTAATGATAAACCAGATGATGTAGAGTGGGGAATTAGTAAAAGTGCAAATGAAAAAGATATTTCAATTTTTTCTTTTTTTTTTTTTTTTTTTAGCATACCAAGTGTTATTCTTTGCTTATTTCTTCCATTTGACACTCATGACACAACAACCATTATGCTGCTGTTTCTATTTACCAAACTTTTAATTAAATATTTGATTTATTAGCGTTCTTACTTATTTGCATGGAATGTGTCTATTAGATTGTTTATCTTCTTGTGTTGTGAACCAGACAACAAAATTTCTCATTGTGTCCGACTGTTTCGATCTAAATGGCTTTAGGCCTTGATGCGAACGGTAGGGCTCCCTTTAGTTTTTGTGCTCGAAACAGAGATGTCACAATGGAGCTTTTGTGTGCGCACCACAAGAAGTTAAAGAATATAATAAACCTCTTTGTTAACCCTCTGAGATCCTCCTAAGGTAGCGTTTGAATCCAAGTCGACGACCACGTCACAAATGCCGCATTAACAGGCGCTCGCAGCTCATAGGGTTAAATTGCAAATGGTATAAACTCTTATGAACAAATTTTTAATGAATAAGTTTGGGAGGTAAGCAGCAGCAGAATGGTTCAAGCCAATTCTTAAAATAAGTATTTTTTTTATGCTGGAGAAGATACATCAAAATATAAATCTGACTGTTGAGTAGAGCAAGTTTTTTAAGAGCCAATGTAGACACTTTTTAAGGGAGGGGTTGAAGTCAGAGGTCGGACCTGTATGTAACTGACCAGCTTCCTCAAACACATGAAGAAGCCATTGAGAGTAGGTTAGAAATGTCTAGACCTTGAATTTTTCTACATTCACCAGTTATGCTTTCTACTGTTGCATTGACTTACGGCGTCCTACCGGAGCGCTGATCGACCTACGCCGTCCGGGAGGTCCTCAGACGTCCCGGTGGCGGTAGAGAAACCAGATCAAACCAATTTTAACTGGTTTTAATTTTATCTAGTTTTAGCCAATGTTTCCCACTTATGGCTTTGCTCGGTCCCTTTGGAATCCCACTGGGAGAAGCACCAATGGAGGTTTAACAATCTTAGGATGTCTCCATCCAAATGTCAGAAGTCCTGGTTAATATTTATGCCAGTTGTTTTAGAGAATAGGTTATGCTACAGGCTCAGTTATGTTTACTGTGTATTGTTCTGTCAAATGCTCACCAGTGCAAACCATACTAACTGTCTTCCTCACTTCTCTTAGGACAAGACAAGCGCTCTGAGCCTGAGCAATGTAGCTGGTGTCTTCTATATTCTGGTTGGCGGGCTGGGCCTGGCCATGATGGTGGCTTTAATAGAGTTCTGTTACAAGTCACGCGCAGAAGCCAAAAGGCTGAAACTCGAAAAGAATGCCCAAAACTTTAAGCCCGCGCCGCCAACCAACACTCAGAACTTTGCCACATACCGAGAAGGCTACAATGTGTACGGGACAGAGAGCGTTAAGATCTAGGGGTACGGATTCAAGCACTTCTTTCCTTCATTCTGTTAATGTCTGTCTTTGTCCTGACTTGATCGTGGATTGTGGATGTTCTACCTGGTGTCCAAGTGTCTAAGGCTTTGTTCACTCAGCAGGTAAAAGTGGCCCAAATCTGATCATCTTCTTCATGTGTGACTCAGATGTGTGTCTGTGTGTCAGTGTGAACAGATAAACACACTGAATCTGACATTTTCAATTCCGGTTTGAGACGCTTTCGTATGTGGGACTGAAATCCGATCCGCATCCGATCTGCGGCAGTGCGACTCAGACTGAACAGCCAGATCGGAATTCATGCAACTTTTGCATCAATCCAACTCGAAATTAGACATAATTTTGCGCTGCTGAGACTCATAAACGTTTAGGCTGATGTTTCTGTACAAACATTAAGAGACTCGTCCAAAACCTTTCATGTTTGAAGAGATTTCTAAAGAAATGTCCGAACGCAGCCGCAGGAAATCGAGGCTGCAGCGTCAAATAGCAGTTAAAAAAAAGAATCCGAGGACGTGAATCGAAGAAGTGACCGCGCCCTTTTACGGCTTGAACACATTCTGGGTGACGAGCCCAGCTGTCGGTCAGTGAAGCTTCATGATGCTCCTGTGATGCTGGTGAAGATGAAGCTGATCCTCCGGGAGCGACTGGCGTTTGTTGGCAGGTGTGATTGTTTACCTCTGGATGAGCCGTGAAGCCGCGTGACGCTCTATTCTTTTGCCCATGTGGGTCAGTTTAGGAGCTGATCTGTTCAGACTGTTGCACACAGATCACATTTAAAAGATAATCTGAACAGTAAAAAATCGAATTTGGTGAGAAAATCAGATTTGGGCCAGTTTGACCTGCTGTGTGAACAGAGCCACTAAACTGCCATCAAAACCACTGACACAACTGCATGTTTGAAAGGAACTATGGCACAAATAAACGGTACTGTTCAAAAGTTAAAGACAACCTTTTATGTATTTAAAAAAAAGTAGAATGACACCAAAGCCTCACACCGATAAATACAATATTATTTAGAGTGTCCACACTTTTCCTTTAGTACATCTTTTTGGGAGGCTTGCTTTCAGTTTTTACAGAAATTTGTAGGGATATCTTTCCACACCTCCAAAGTTCAGTCTTAGAAGTTGATTTTCTGCTTTACAGTGTAAAAAAAATCCTCAACACATGCAATGATGCTGAGGTCTGGGGTGACCGTCCACTTTGATCTGGAAATTAAATTTTTTTTTAGAACCAAAACAATAAAAAAGGTGAAAGTTTTAAGTACTAGTACCAGCTTTGCTGCTCTACCAGGTCTTGCATGGTTGTTAACAGTTCCATTCTCCCTCCCTCCACCCCCCCCGTCTCTCTCTCTCTCTCTCTCTCTCTCTCTCTTTCTCTCTCTATATATATATATATATATATATATATATATATATATATATATATATATATATATAAACACACATAGGTTTATAGATGTGTGTGTGTGTGTGTGTATCTTGCTGTTGTCAGAAGAAAACCTTATATCTCCATTTAATGTCTTTCAGTTTTTGACAGAATTTGAAAGTACCCCATATACGTGTGTGTGTGTATATATATTTATATCTATATAGATATAAATTTATATCTATGTGTGTATATTTATATCTAATCTAAATCTAAATCTCCACTGAAACATCTCCTGAGAAATTAAGAGCTTAATAGCTTAGTTTTTGTAGATTAAATAAATTACAGATTTTGCAAAGCACTGCACCAACATTCTCAAAAGTCTGCCAGTTCTCTTTACATTGCCGTCACTGAGCGGCTTGTCACCCTGCCAGCTATTTTCAAACCATTGCATCAGAAATTGCACCATGTCATGGAAACACATTCTCTTAATGGTGTTTGTATTCTGAGAAGAAACCGTGTAAATTTATTGCCGAACACTTGCACAAAGCTTGCAGGGATGTAAGTTGGCCCTGGACAATATTTGACTAGGACTGACCGACTGCTGTAAATAGATTTGAGGACACTTTCAGACTTTCACAGCAAAAATACTAGTTTTTTTTAAATGCCATTAAACAAGTAAATGTTAAACAACAAAATTTTAACCTGGAGGGCGTTAAGATAAACGACACATTGTGTTAATACATTTTTCACGCTTTCCTCTGAAATTTGTTTGCTCCACAATTGTGTCACCATCACTAGGATTTTATCCATCTATTGGATTTCGCATATCAACTACAAAAGAAATGAGAAACATGGAAAAAAACACGAAAATTCACATCGATGTTTATACGCTTGCTTGAGGTGGACACTTTTTTCAGCAGAGAAAATAGAAATGTGATAATGTGTGACCGTTCTAGTGCTTCCCATTTTTCCCAGTGGTAGACAGAAGAAAATAAACGCTGAATACACCGTTAGAAATCAGAGGTCAGCTCAAAATGATTTAGTAACTGATTACATGACTGTTCTTGAGGGGACTCAACTTGAGGACACAAAAGTTCACACAACTCAAACTTCTTAGTCAACAGTTCTCATAATTTTTTAACTCTGCATCTCAGGGAGGTAAATAAAAGGAACTTGTCTTTTATACCAGCCAGGACTCTTTCCATCACACAGTCCTGCTAGGCAGCGTTTCCTCTTGGGTAAACACTTACGGATGGCTGTGGCATCACTGGGGCTCGAACTAACCTCCTGTTGGGGTGACGGCTTAGTCCACTGGACCACTCAGGAACACTTGAAGCAGCTCTGATTTAGTGTCTACAAGTGTTTAGTACACTGGGCAAGATATCCGTAGTTTTAACTTTAAAGCCTGCCGATTCTCGTGTGGTGAGACTGTCTAATGATTCATCCCAACATCAGGAGGCTGTGAGTTTGAACCCCGGCAGTGCCACAGCTGTCCATATCCGGAAACCCAAGAGGAAAACATGCCAGATGGGACTGTGTGATAGAAGGAGCGCCAGCTAGATTGGAAACTGAGTAAAAACACTAAGTTCAGTTTTGTTTATCTAAACTGAGATACAGACCTAGAAACAGCAGCTGGGAGAATCTTAGACTCTGAAACTAAGACGTTTCAGTTGAACTCTGGTGTCCTCAAATAAGCCATGTGATCATTTACTATACACTTTAAAGTTGAACAGACTTCTAATTCTTTAAAGTGTAAAAAAAAAGAAACGGTTTGAGAGTGTGGTCCGCAAATAAGCAATAAAATTAAAACAAACTGCCACAACAAGCTGCCAAACGTTGTTTTTGTTTTCCTGTAAACTTGCCCAATATTTCTTAGACGTATTTCTGAAGTGGATAGTTTTGTTCTCTTGTACAGAGCAAACAGTAGCTCAGCCTAATTTGCAGACAAAATTATTTTTGTAAATTGCCTTGCAACATGGACAGGCTGCTGACTGGCTACAGCTGCTAAAGGAGAACCTTACACTGGACACTTATATAGAAACATCTGGTATTTTAATATAAATTGTTATGGCCGTATTGATTTAAATAGACAATAATAGGGCGGGTCCAGCAGACCACTGAGTAACAACATCAACACCACACAAGGGTTAATACAAGCTTGAACCAGAACGTGAAAAGCCTTTACAACCTTCCAGAGTTAATGTTTAATCTATAATGTGTAGCTATGATAATTATGGTTCACCACTGGGGTTCTTGAACACTGCGTTGAAGAACCATCCCTTGAAAGTTAACTAAAAGTGGTTAAAAGTATTGCAGTAGTTTTTCTCTGACGTGAAAACGGTCAGCAGTACACGTCAGGGCTACTCCAGGACCAGGGCTGGGAACCGGAGTTTAAAAGCATCGCTCCAAAGAACCCTTTTAGGCACCTTCTAATTCAATTCAATTCAATTCAACTTTGCCATTATACAATACAGGGTAGTGCAGTGTAACGAAACACTATCGGGTTAAATATTTTCCAGTGCAGTAATAACAGATGCATAGTAAACAGTGCAGAGACAAAAGACAGTAAATGTGCGTGGTCAGTAGGTACAGGTGTTGAACGTAGACCAGATGTGCGCAGGCAAGTGTTACAGGTGTTTTGGACGTATAGACAGTTAGTGCATAGTCAGATATTCAAGTGTATCAGGTATATAGACAGAAATGTGCTGGTGAACTGCAGTGCAGTACAAGTGTAGAAGAATAAAACTCTTTGCACCCATTAACACTCCTAGGAAATGCGATGCCTTCAAATGATCGTCCACTAATGCTTCACCTGTGTTTCAGTGCAGGTGCGGCGCATCACCCACGACGATTGTGACAAGAAAACCTTAAAAGCGATGGCTGGATCTTTAGGAGGGACCATCCTCTCGCTCACCACCCCCCCTCCCTCGACCCCCTCCCTCCCCCCCCCCCCACCCGCCCACTCCATACACATCCACCCAGACCATCCTGACTGCCAGACGAGGCGCGGTTATCCGAGAGAATTACCGGAGCGGACTTGTCTTTGAGAAGGATCTGGATGCGTTTCCTTCAGTGCCTTACGGAACATTCTGAGAATCACTCGAATGCAAGCTGGTCACAGTGACATCCACATCTCTCCAATCACACGCGGATCGCGAAAGAATGCCATTGTCATCTGTGAATAAACTCTTGAACTGCGTAAAACTCCATGGAAACCCGAGAAACAAAGCCATCACTTGCTATCTTAGCACATTTGGAAGAGCCAGACTGACTGAACAGTGTCGGAGAGTGTCTGTGGTTGTTCGGATGCTGCTGGACTTGGTCGTCAAGCAAATCTACAAGAAAAAAGAAGAAACAAAACGACAAAAAAAAAAGAAAAAGCTTGTACTTCATTAACTGTAAATTTGCTTTCACAATCACAGCCATCGATCAAAGCATTAATTTATCAAATTTTGAATTATTTCAACTAGAAATCATTTAATGTGAGAGAGTCAGATTATATGCTGTTAACTTGAGTAGTGTCATTGTTTATTTTTCTGTTTGGTGCTGCTGATTTCTCTGAAATCTGGCAAGAGGTTATATCTCAGCCCATACAGGCTTTAGTTATATAATACATTTGGCAGTCAGTAACTGAAAAATGCACATACTGTATTATTAATATGACCAAAAATATACTAAGAGAAGTATCGCGATGTGAGCACTTAACCTGCGTTAAGTCGCAATCAGTTTCAGATGTTACACGAATTCACGTATACACACGTTAGTTGAAACTTTACAGCGTATCTACAGTATTTACATTCGTTTACTTGGATTTTTTGTAGTTTTTAAAGCCTACCGTACGAGATCATGAACCTACGGTACATGAACTGGATCATCTAAATGTAGATAGACCGCAATCCATGAAAAAGGATATGGCTGTTTAAAATGTAGTACTTGAGAACCTTGCAATTTTTCCCAAAACGTTGCACATTTAAATAAAAGCTTTGGTTTTTTAGTTTCACTTTATTAGCATTTTAGTGTTTGGATGAAATACTTAGTAATAAAATAGCATTGATAACATAAATTTTCAAATAGACTGATAAAAGGTGATAACAGGGGTCGTCTTAAAAGCTTAGCACATTTACATTTTGCTGTTACACAATTTTTCTGTTCACTTTGAGGAGGAAAAAAAAAAACTGTGATTCCATAGGATTTAGGAACGATCAATCCTGGAAACCGTGGAAAGATAGTTTTCTATACAGAATAAGCTTTTAAAGAGTTAAAAAAGAAAAAAGAAAATAAAGTACTATGAGGAATTGTACATTTGTTTAAATGGAATTTCTAGCAGGATTGACAACGGAGTGACTGAGTTCCCGTTTTTTTTTTCTTTCGGTTTTGGTTTTGATTTGGTTTTTTTAATCTGCATGTGAAAGAAATTGTGATTGCCTATTGAGCCCTGCAACTTACGTCCAATCCTTGAAGAGCAGAAAGTCAATCTTCAATTTTTACATAATTTTACTCTTTCTTCCTTCTCCTGTTTCTGCACCTCAGCCCAGAGAACCTTACCAGGAATCCTACTGATAAAAGAAAGAACTGCATGCGTGGGTATAATTTACTGAAACCTCATTAGCGAGGCCTTGTACAAAGAATTTTAATACATTTTGTAAATAAAACCTGTATAGAAAACACAGCCCTGCCTGCTTTACTGTGCGCTTGACTTTAAATCTTTGAGGAGGACGGCAAACTTTAAAACTGAGCTTCAGATTTCCTGACAAACTGTGGATAACCGATCCTGAAGCCTAAACAATGTTCAATATTATAAAAGCAATGAGTTTTATTCTCATTACAGGCTTCAATGTTACATTAAAACAAACAAGAAACTGCTGCACATACGTTTAATGTGTGGCCACAACTTAACAAGGCATGGGAACAAGATAATTAAGTCATGGCCTTGACTAACGGTGATATTACTGCAGGAACACTGACGTCATGAAACACTGCCCTGTCAGTTGGCTTACACCGGAATACAGTGCAACGGTTAATTCCTGTTTTCCGATGGCTGATCTTGCATTAAACTGTAAGTTCACTAAACTGTGAAGCTCAAACTCCTGGTCATCCATATGGCAGTGTGGTCACAGGAGACAGACCAAACATAAGATCTTACAAAGGATTCACTGGTTAGCAAATGAATGGGAAAGCTTATAACGGTCAACATGACGTCTGTTTATGAGGAAAGTCCTGCCCCTCTATAAAAACAGCCACGAGCCGGAAAAGTTAAGTGATACTTTTTTAATCCCACAAACGGGGAAATTCCACCTCCACATTTAATCCATCCGTGAAGTGATACACCACACACACACTAGGGGGCAGTGAGCACACTTGCCCGGAGCGGTGGGCAGCCCTATCCACGGCACCCGGGGAGCAGTTGGGGGTTAGGTGTCTTGCTCAAGGACACCTCAGTCATGGACTGTCAGCCGAGGGGATCGAACCGGCAACCTTCCAGTCACAGGGCCAGCTCCCTGACCTCCAGCCCACGACTGCCCAAGAGCCCCTCCTTGTGGAGATACGCGCAAACAGTACAAACTGTTTATGCTGTTTTTGTCAGATTTTATCACTGACTTCAAATATGTTTATGCAACGTTACGTGAAACATTCATTTGGCTCATAGTTTCGGTTTTAAAGAGCCTAACTTAGGTCGACAACCTGCAGCTCTTTTACTGCCCTGTCGCGGCTCCACAGCTGAATCAGATCAGCAGGTAATAATAAAATAATCCTCCTCTACAGTAAAATAAAGCTCTGCTGATCCTTCAACACAGTTTAACAGTAAATGGAGTTAATGTAGAACTGCTGATTCACCCTTTAACCTCTTATGGTCCAGGATATATTTTGGTTTGTCCATCTGAATTTATGTGGCAATTCAGTTAGTAAATGCATGAAATAACTGCACATTTTCATATATTTAGTAAAAGCTCCTCAAATGATCAGAACGTGTGTTTTATGATCTCCACATATCACTACATGCTCACAATTCACTGCTGAAAGCCAAAAATCTGCGCCGCTCTTTGTGTTGTTCTCTAAAAGTGATGTTTCCAGAGCAGATCACTGAAGAGACGCCGTCTGTTTATAGTTTAGAGCCCAGATTTGGGGAAAAACAGGTCGACTTTCAGTAGAAAAACAAACTGAGTTCAGCTTCTTTTATTATAAGGGTTTAAAATGACGTCACCGTCTATTAGACTGGAGAGAAGAGCTACAGCCTCACACGACGCCCAGCTTCTGAATGGAGCTTATGAAATATGAATGTTATGAAGAATATGATGAAGTGTGTTTTGGGACCACCGGTGGTCTCGAGGAGATGATCAATAATTTAGAGACAAATTGACTTTTATGCATTTATAATCACTCCAGATGGTTTCCTGATACATTTAAAATGCAACAAGAAACTGCAGTTACATTCTGACGCCTTGGGCATCATTTAAGGTGGAACGGGAAAATTCAAACAAGTAGTGTTCAGTCACCCATCCAAATCATTGGATTCAGGTGTTCCAGTCACTTCCATGTCCACAGGTGTATAAAGCGGGGTTGTTTTTCAGGAGTTGGGCTCGGCCCCTTAGTTCCAGTGAAAGGAACTCTTAAAGCTTCAGCACCAAAAGATTTTGGACAATTTCATGCTCCCAACTTTGTGGGAACAGTTTGGGGACGGCCCCTTCCTGTTCCAACATGACTGCGCACCAGTGCACAAAGCAGGTCCATAAAGACACGGATGAGCCAGTTTGGTGTGGAAGAACTTGACTGGCCTGCACAGAGTCCTGACCTCAACCCCATAGAACACCTTTGGGATGAATTAGAGTGGAGACTGTGAGCCAGGCCTTCTCGTCCAACATCAGTGTCTGACCTCACAAATGTGCTTCTGGAAGAACGGTCAAAAATTCCCATAAACACTCCTAACCCTTGTAGAAAGCCTTCCCAGAAGAGCTGAAGCTGTTATAGCAGCAAAGGGTGGACCGACATCATATTAAACCCTATGGATTAAGAACGGGACGTCACTCAAGTTGGTTTTTAAATTAAAAGTTTGTGGCTCCCAAGGTGGTTTCATTTTTGTTGAAAGGATAAAACGGCGTCCGGTTTGGTGACCTCAGGGTCACATCGCTGCTGTTTGCACATCGTAATGCACAGATCTGATTGTCTGAGAAGGGTCACGTGTGATATTTACAGCGCATGTGATTGGACTGTGAGTTTCCAGGGTCACTATAGCTATGTTGATTAAAACAGGACCGCCCCATTGAAATTGGTTACAGGCCCAGGTCCACATAGGACAGTGTCTGGGTCCAGACTTGGACTACGGTCCACCTATTAGTGACCTCTGGTCTAGAGTATCCGCACTGAGTGTGTCACACCGAGATAATCGAATCGTGGTGTACTCTGGGGGATGAGGTACTGAATCATTTTCTGAAGAATCAATCAACTTGACTCATTACTGAACGCTGGTGGACTCTCACTCCTCGAGGAGCTTCAAACGTGCCACCAGGGTGTAATGAAGAGGGCTTTTAAGACGCTCATGTATGAATCAGATTTTCTGCTGCAATTGGACTACATGAATCAACAGCCCACTAAACGACAAAAGCCAAGTTTGGTGAAATAATCTTTGAATTATGTCGTCATTAAATGCAGAAAGAAAATGCATAATTAATTTATAGCGTCGTTTAAAGGCGTTTTAAGCAGGTGCGAGAGCAACACAGGGCCGATTCCACAAATTGTAAGCTGTTAGCAGCGCTGCACAGAATTACTGCAGAAGGAAGTCATCTTTTTTCTTACTCGGATCTGGAGATAATGTCAGCAGATTTTATGGAGGCATGGTGATAAATACCCATTACACAGTCAAACACAGCAAGGCATCCATTACTGCAGAGATCCTGTTCCTGATCCTGAGCTGTAATAGATGAACAAGCCTTGAACAGCCTGAGAAGTGACAGAATTATACACACTGTCAAGAACTGAAACAGTTATCAGCGGCCCTGGAGGTACAACACCGAGGTGGGGAGATAAACAGTGTGTTTATATATGCAGTATATTAGTCTGAGACCTCCATCCGTTTAATTTCCAGCCAAAAACACCACCAAGTGGAAGTGCAAGCATTGGGAACAAAGCAGAAATCATATCACTCCTGTCGGAATAAAACCTCATATGTCCATTTTTGACATTTTCCAGCTTTTGTCATTGTTTGAAAATACCTGCTGATCTCTACATTGTGTATAAATTTCATGATGAATGGACCAATAGAAAAATGACTTGGGGGGGGGGGGGGGGGGTGTCTGGTTCCATTGACTTACATTAAAATTTTACATTTACATTTATGGCATTTGGCTGACGCTCTAATCCAGAGCGACTTACAATTTGATCATTTTACACAGGGAGGCCAAGGTGGTGTTAGGAGTCTTGCCCAAGGACTCGTATTGGTGTAGTGTGGGGTGTTTACCCAGGTGGGGATTGAACCCCAGTCTACAGTGTAGAAGGTGGAGGTGTTACCCGCTACACTAACCAACCAAAAACCTAGTTTAAAAGTAAACTAGGTTTTTTCCTCCTCCTGTAAAGTTACTATTTTGGAGATACGAGGTTTTCTTGACACCTTTAATATATATAACAAAACAATAGACACAAACTAAATAACCAAATAAATGTAATATAAAATATTTTCCAGTATTTACTGCATCCATTCTGTCTTTATTACAGCTTCCATTCTTTTCAGGAGACCTGTGGTCAGTTTTTCACAGAAATCTGCAGGGACATTTTTCCAGACCTCTAAAGTTCGGTCCTAGAAGTTGGTTGCATTTTCGGTTCATGATCCATCCAAGTAATCCCAAACACGTTCGGTGATGTTGAGGGCTGGACTTGATTTGCACATTTTCAGCCCTTTTGCCTAATTATTAATCGTCTGAACTCGTTTTTCACTTATTTTCCTTTGACTTCTCCCTTCTTATGCAAGTGGATCATCCAATATATAATAATCTCTGAAATAACAACTTGTTCTTAATGTCCATTTAAACTGGACATGGAACGTTGACAGTTATGTACGAACAACGTGGACACGTACAGCACCAGACCAAAGCATTTCCTGATTTTCACTATTTTCTTCGAAGCCGTGTTGGTGACATCCTGCATAAAAAAAAATAATGGGTGGCCACAACTTAGTAAGACAGGGGAACAAGATAATTAAGCTGTGACCACCTTAATAACGCATATCGCTGCTGTTGGATGAAAATAGTTTTTTAGCTTTTGACTGAAAATGCCTGCTGCCCATTGTGGTGAACGGACTAAAATAAATGACCCATGACTTAGAAAGACGTCTGGTTCCATTGACTTCCATTAAAAGTAGGAAGGCTTTTCCCATCTCCGTTCTGGAGATACGAGGTTTTCTTCAGACAGCAGCAAAACACAAACTACTAATGCTTAAATTTCTGGTTAGTATGTGTTTTAGTTATTCTGAAGTACAAGCTCTTTACTGAAAAGTGAACAGATTAATGATCAGCTCCACCTGATTAGTTACCGATCAGGTAAATATGAAGTGCTAATAGAAGTCATCATTCCAGTCTCATCCGTTTTATTAAAGTTTATCTTAAACCTGCAAATCTGTAAATGTTGACTTTTACCTGCATATTTATAAACATGTCAGAGGGACAAACGGCCCCTCCGCTCACAGAATTACAGGTGCTCTAATCATCTACACCAGGATTTCTCAACGCTGGTGTAGATGATTACATTCTCGGAGGACCTTGGGCCTAAAGGGAGGGCCGGTGGTCCGTAGGGGACCTGCGATGGCGCGCTGGCATAAAAATCAGTGAAAAAATTATTGATAACAATAAAATATTTTGAGGAATGTTTAACATTAATACAAGCCCCACCATAACAGAGCACAAAGGCAGCTTCTCCGCTTTTTGCCCTTTGCCTCTGACCTTTCAGTTGTCCACTCACACCAATATTCAGATGCTTTGTGTTCAGTGATGATCACATATTGGAAAAGTAGACCCCCAAAATTTCAGTGTTGAAAATTTCCCAAAATGACATTCTAAAGCAAAAACGCCGAGTTTGGTCATCTTGTGGGCCTTCGTGCTCTCTAGTGGTAAACATTTGGGCCTTGAGATGGACAAAGCTGAGAACGTTTGATCTACATAGCCTTTAATAGCCTTTCACGTCTATTTTTAATAGTTAGATATATAGTTAATAACACCCTTTATTGCTTGCTTTACTTTGGGCAGTCGTGGGCTGGAGGTCAGGGAACCTGCCTTGTGACCGGAAGGTCGCCAGTTCGACCCCCTGAGCCAACAGCACAAGACTGAGGTGTCCTTGAGCAAGACACCTAACCCCCAACTGCTCCCCGGTGCTGTGGATAGGGCTGCCCACCGCTCCGGGCAAGTGTGCACACTGCCCCCTAGTGTGCGTCTTCACTAGTGTGTGGAGGGAGTTTCTCTGCACGGACGGCATTAATGCGGGGGTGGAATTTCCCCATTGTGGGACTAATAAGGATCACATAATTAATAATTAATTAATTTAAAAAAAAGAATTATGGCTAATGGGGACCAGTAAGCAATAAGCAAACTGGCTCAGGCTCACGGGTCAGTCATCCACGGCGAGTGCAGTAGCTTGTTTGGGCGAATTCTTCCCTCAAGACACAAACTGGGCCAATGTTTAAAACGACCCTCCCCTCTCTCTGCAGCCCCTCGCCCCCCCCGAGCTCAGCCCCGGAGAAGCAGCAGCCACGCAAGCGATGGCGCTACGACTGAGATAAGCAAAATCTCAGCGCTTTGAATTTCTCAAACGGCCTGGAAAGACAGTCACTGAAGAAAACGAGCACCGTCAGCACATCACGGCACAAAGGAGAACAGAATATGACACACTGAGAAAACTATCTTTATTTAGAAAAAAAGCATACACCGGTAGACTTGAGCAGATTAAAAACTTTAAAATTAGTCCTCAAAGTCACAAACACTTTCCTTTTTTTTTTCCCATTGTTCCATTTATTTACGAAGAAATCCAGCTCGCCATTCTTTTTTATTCATTTATACAAATCTTTTAAAAACGTGATTGAACACACAGTGAAGAATTCAGGTGGCTTACAGTGGAAATGAAAGTTACAGGGAATTATGTATAACAAGTAACCATTTTATTTAAAGTATACATAATATACAAATTGACCATTCGTACTGCTTCAAACACCTACGTCTAAATATTTCACATGGATTAAAAGGAAGAGAAACAAAAATAAATAAACTGGAAATCTAACTGAGGCAGAGAAGCGTCCTGTCTGCTTAAAGGGGAACCTAAAGGAAACAAAAGGGGGGAGGAAAAAAAACAAACAAACAAAAAAAGGAAACGTGTGTCTGTCATAAAAATGCAAGCAAATTTGAGAGCGACATCATTCAGACCCCAATTCCACTGGTGAAGTACAGCAGCACATTGTGCTAAAATTTAAAGGAAATGAACTTTCAGCACAGCACTGAAAATATCACAATAAAAAATGGCAGGTTAAAATACAAGCTACGACATTTTCTAGGCAATGCAACAACAGAAGTATCTACGCAGGCAAAACAAAACAAAACAAAAAAAGCTGGGTGCAAACCAATCCGCTGCTTAGACGGTGAAAAAAAGACTCGGGGTGCCGACATGGCTGCGGGAAGTTTGGGGCGAATGGGGGTCTCTGCCTCGTCACAGCTCGGGGAATTCTGAGGAGGAATAATTACTGCCGTCAAAACTTCATGAGCACTCGACACCGTAGGAGACGCAGCAATACAGCAGAACAGACTCAGGTCAACGTGCGTCTCCACCGCCACTCAAATCATTCAAATTTTAACATCACAAGTCCAACAAACGAGAGACCAGAACGTCTGGTCAGCCAGAGAAGAGCCTGAAACGTGGAGTCAGCGCTCACAGAACACCAACCCGCCTCTCATGAATCAGACTGTGGTCGTGTCTTACCTTGACCGTGTCAGCATATCATTATCTGTGCTTCTCAGATGATTTATGAGTGAGGAGTGTTAAGGATGGAACCGGCCTGCGAGAGCAAACTGAACAGGTGAGCAGGACCGAGAAAAACAGGAAACGGTCTGCAAAATGACAAACGCCAGAAACGCAGTTCTCTCAGAATCTCGCATCAAAAGTGAAGATAAACATCGAGGCCGAAATGAAAAATTC
The DNA here is from genome assembly GCF_015220715.1 of Pygocentrus nattereri. Classification (NCBI taxonomy): domain Eukaryota; kingdom Metazoa; phylum Chordata; class Actinopteri; order Characiformes; family Serrasalmidae; genus Pygocentrus; species Pygocentrus nattereri. The sequence continues at coordinate 45,295,362 of NC_051218.1, forward strand.
CAGTAGATTATCGTTTAATAATTTCCTGCTCTTGAAACACTGAATAAAACATTAAAAACTACCGTGTGAGGAACCGGCTGTAGTCCTCAAATCCACCGCTCAGCTCATACAAAGGTACAAAAAACCGGCAACAAGACAAGTGACTCCAAACTTTTGAACAGTAGAGTATTTATCATATATTATCGATATTTATTGACCATCGTGCATTTTTTAAAACCAAATATTAAGTCTAAATAGTATTTATATCACACACACACACACACACACACACACACACACACACACACACACACATATATATATATATATATATATATATATATATAGGCATATTGTTACATGATTTATCATATAAAAAACTTCTAACTTCTTCACTGCTTTGTGTTGCTGTGGGTGAACGGCTAGACTTCTCCAACCCATCTAGCAGGTAAAAAGGTAAACCCTGCCATCTAGTGTAGTGAGGCAGCAACTGCTCAAGGCTCAAGCTGCTGCTGCTGAAACTGGATTAATAACCAGAACAGCACGTCGCTGCTGTCGGAACGAAACCTCGCAGCTCCTTTTCTCAGTTTTTGACCATCTATAAAAAAAAACCTGCCCTTCCGAAAGAAACGGGCCAAACCGATTTGGTAAGACGTCTGGTTCCACTGACTTACATTAAGAGGAAGTTTTTTCCTTCTCCTGTCAAGTCACCGTTTTGGAGATACGAGGTTTTGATCTGACAGCAGCGAAATGAATGTTTAATGCGCTTCAAACGAAAAACGTTCCCATTTTACGACCCATGCCCGTCTCCACTGTCGCCCTCACGACTTGCCTCTACTTGCCGTTTTCCTTTCTGACTTCTTGCCCATGCAGCTGCGGGTCGAGGCACGATTCCTGCAGGTGGGAGTGCGAATCAGTGACACGTGTACTGAGCGGCTGCGGTGTTGGCTTTACGCTAATCCTATGCACGGCCTGATGAGCTGCAAGCACCGTCTAACTTCAGTACAAATAACTCCGAAGCTCAACACCATCACGGAAGAAAACCAGGCACCGCATCGCTCAGTATCACGTAACCCCTGCAAGAAAAGCCACAGTGCGATCTACAATCCACAGAGCCTTTCAGGTTGTGTGTGTGTGTGTGTGTGTGTGTGTGTGAGATTGGGGGGGGGGGGACTCTAGTTTGTTTACAGAGAACCACAGCGCAGCAAAAGTGTATCTAGCAAACAAGACTCACTAATGGCTAGAACATCAAAGGATATTGTTTTTTGTCTTCTTTCGTGCCGGTGCTGTCTCTCTTCTTCTCCGATTTCTCTTTGTCATGCCTGGATTCCTTTAATAAAGCAAAAGAAACAAATAAATGAGGCAACATGAGAGCACTTTCAAAGATGTGCCAGTTCCTTTGTAAGTTATCTGGATGTTATGCCATCTTCCCCTATACAAACTGCAGAGCTCACTCCCCTCATGTAGCTCAACGATGGAGGTAATGGCTTAAACAAGGAGAGCGAAAGAGCTCCAATGTTCTCGTGAAGTGTGTAAACAGCAAAAGGATTTTGTTCTAATTCCAGAGGTTTCACACCTTAAACTACACAATAAAGGTGCTAGACCGTCTCTGGGGCAGTGCCCCTCGCATCACTGGGGTGGTTCCCTCAAGGCTCCATCTCAGCACCTTCAGTCAGGGAACATAACTGAACCATAATCCACTGAAATGATCTGTTCTAAGCTGGACTGACTCCACACACCCCGCCTCGCCTCGCCTCCAGGCTTTTACTCTACTGCTCTGTTTTAAAACATTCGGTTATGAAAAGGAACAAATACCAACTTTTCACCTGGAGGACCTGATTTAAGCTCCACAATCAGACCTTAGAACCACTGCTGGAGCTTTGAGGGAACATCTACACTGTTTGTAGTGTGTCAGAATGTGAGTGAAAGGCATTAAAGGACCTGAACTAAAGTTAGTACGGATGCACTAATTCTAGGCTGATGCAGATGTGCATAAGCGCCAACACCCAGATACATAAACATCTAAGAAATGTAGAAATCTTGCATATTTCAAGTCAGAGTGAACAGCAAGCAGAGGCCATTCATGATGATTTGAGGGCATGTTATGCATTTCCTGCCACTTCTTCAAATATATACACTTATTTTTAATAACAGTAGGTTCTTTAACAGGGATTTTACTACAGATTCTCTTAGTAATCTTTGTTTTGATTTTGTAAACAAAGCAGCTACTACTACGGATTATTTTCTGATCAAATTAGAACCAGAAAGTACATCAGAGAAGGAAAAGGGCCATGAAATGACCGAGGGATAACTGAGGAAAACACCCTCACACAGCGGTGACCAGTCAGACGACTGCCACTCCTTTCCGTCTGAGACGTGCGTGTCCCACTACCTTTTTGCCTCCAGAGGTTTTGTCAGTCTTTGCCAGGTCTGTCTTGTCTTTGCTGGTGGATTTGGAGCGCTTGCTGTTGTCCTTGTCATTGGAGCGGGGCGAGTCGGGCGGACTTGCGCTCTTGCTGTGCTTGGAGGAGCCTGCGAGAGGAGCCGGGGCAGAACAGAGCAGCCGGTGTGAGGAAGATAACACACACACACACACACACACGCGCGCACACGTGAGGCGGCATGCTGAGGTCGCTCTGATTGCCTCTGCTGGAGAGAAAGAGCGAGCGCTTTCTGGTTCACTGACCCCCTCCTCCCATCCAGCTTCCCCCTCTAACCACCGCCTTCTCCTCCTCACAGCAGCGGCCCAAATGAATAAAAGGGACGTTTACAACTCACTTGTTCCGTTCTCGTCTTTGCGGCGCTTGGCTTCCTGGCTCATCTCGCGCTCGGCGTTCGAGTAGTCCTAGAAAAAAAAAAAAACAAACAAAAAAACAAAATGAATGAGTCTGAATTGCAATTGATGCTCTGCACCCCCCCCCCCACCCCCCCATCCTGCCACTCACTCTCACAGCAGGAGCTCAATATCTGCTGTTTACACAAAGCGGACGGCACATTAGAAGCGGGCTCATCTGAAGCGCCGTGTCTGAGGACACTTTGACAAACACAGTGGATCCGAAACCGGCCCAATAACCCACTCGTACCCCCCCCCCCCCCCCCCCCCCCCACTAGCTCATAGGGTTCAAAAGTTTGGAGTTGATTTGCACTCCGATGTCGTTACAAGGGGATCTGCACATTTTATCCCACCTTAATAAATAAATAAAAACAATACTGAACTAATCTGCTTTGCACGCTCATGAATATATAATCAAGAATAAAGAATAATATTCTGTTAATATTTTAAACAAAACCTAATTATAAAGACCGGCACTGGCGCAAAATTGGGGGACGACATAACCCCACTAGTGGTCCTGGAGATCTAGTTTCCTGCACTGTAGCTCCAGCATGCATCTAATAAGATGCCTCGCCCCCTTACACAACACTGATGCGTCTGATCCAACCAATCAGGGAACTGGGAAGAGGTTAAATAGCCGGAACAGGTGTCCCTGGAGCTACACTCCACGGGAAAGTAGAGCTCCAGGACCAGGTGACGACTGGGTAAGACAATTTCGGAAAGCTGCATTACGGACATTTTTCAGAATAAACATTCCATAAAATATCATGCCAAGCTAAAACGCACAGAACAGCTGTGTGAAGAGCACAAAGGAAAAAAAAAGAAGAAATAAAAAAATGAAATACATTTTCTTTTCAATCTGACTTCAGAATGATGAATCAGCACTTAAAGCAGCCAGACTAACGGCTAACTTCTCTACCGTTAATCTGCATAAATATTACATTACTACTGTCTAACAACAAAGGCTTCAGTCCAGTCTGGGATGAGTTTGACTGTGGTGTTGATGTCGTCCGTACAGCTGGAGGAGGTTCAGACTGAGACCTTGTAGAACTACATAATAAACTTTATGCTCATTTACACCGTTTACAGCTCACTGCACTGATCTGTGATGATTTACAAGAGAAATCAATCATTTAGAAATCAGAGGAATCTTTGATTTGCCCTGTATTATAATGTCCATCAACAGCAGCGACAGCTGAACGCATACTCACCCGTTTGCGGTCCTTCCTGTCCTCCTTCTTCTCCCTCTCTTTGGATCGATCCCTGGATTTCTCGGACTCTTTCTTGTCGGCCTCGGTCTTGGTCGGGGCTGTGCTGTGGTTGGCGTGATGCTGGGTGGGGGGGGACAAGACAGGGTTAACCGCAGGGTTAAAATCTCAGAAGCAGAGTGAGAGCAGCACTGCCACGTCATTAGCATGGCCCATTTGAGCTGCGCCAGGCTCTCCAGGAGAATTCACACCTGGACATCACACCTCTGAGAGTGAGCCAGTCGCTACTGCCACCTCCAGCATCCATGGCAAGAAGGGACAACTACAGAAACAAATAAAAACTACTGCTACCAATAATAACCACCAACACTTTATTATAAAAAAACAAAACTACATAAAAAAAACTTCATTTGCATACATAACTGCTGTGGGAAGAAAAGGAAAACAGTCTTAACTTTCGATGTAAATTAGACAGTTAAATATCAACTTTCTGTTCAGACTTTCCTTTTTAAGGTACCCTATTTTTTCACGGTTCTCCATTTCTCCTACTCTCCTGAGCAGTTCTGGGTTTGTAAAGGTGCAATATCAACAGAACGTTTGGATGCAATAATTTTAACACAGTTAAAAAAAAAAAATCACTTGTGTGCCATAGGGCCTCTTCTGAGGGTCTTTTGTTTGCCATCTTTCACGGAAACTATTGTTAATGATCATAACTAGGCATCAATATCCGCGATCCGAAGTTCAGGCCACATTTCTCGGATGCTACGTCATGAAGGGCCATTCCAAAGTGAAGGACCCTTCATATGAAGGACACATCAGACGCATCCGTCCAGGCCTTTGGTTGCCCACAGATCTCCGCGCGTGAACAAAACAAGGGAGAATAAAATAAATATAAATAAATAAATAAAGCACCACGAAAATGTTGGAAAACTAAGCCATCGGAGCAAAGCTTGTTTTAAAACGCAAGATGTTCACGTCTCAATTAAAGCGTTCGGCCATCGTCCATATATCACACGTTTAGAAGCGTGTGTGTGTGTGTGTGTGTGTGTGTCTCATAAGAAAATCTCCTTTTCCGTGAAGAAATGAAAAAGCGATAAACTCAATGTAGCGGCTTCGTTTTCCTCCTCGAGCGTCGCGCTGCTCTGGTGATGTCACCACGCGGCCTCGTTAGTGCTGCTCCATTAGTGTGACCAGCAGGCTACTAATGAGGAGTCTTCATGGGGCAGCCTTACCGAGGCCCCGCACTGCCTCGGATGCAGCCTGGGCTTTGGAACGCTGCTACCGCGTACGCCAGCTATGATCTCCATCATGATGATATGAGAATATACTTCTGGAGACAACCTGCTAGAACTTCAGCCCTGAGACAACAAGGTCTCGCTCGGAAAGCCAACCTCAAAACTGCTCTAGCGCATAGATTTCCGATCTCATCCATAAACGGCTGGCGTGCTCCCGTCACGAACTGTTGGGCGACAGACTGAATAAACCAGTGAAATTGAGTGATCTGACTTTTTATGCATTTCTGAGCAAAAACATATAATTGTGAAATACATAATTGGTGCTTTCCATCATCAAGACATTTAACACAAAACACACTGAATCTTGACTCTAGACTCAAAAATCATATCAAATACGGAAAATATTTTTCCACCTAACAATTATTCTGAACTGGGAAATATACGGTCAGTACAGCCAATGCAAACAGCAGTGAACGTGAACGGAAAGAACTGCACCAAGTTTCAAATCAATGCTTCTGGAGCGCAAATACACAGAGCTTAACAGCAGCATGAGGGCAAGACGGGGCAGGGAGATAAACAGATTGCGGGGCCGTCTATGTCAAGGTTGTCTGAAATGCACACAATGTCAAAACGTCCAGGCTCGCCGCCTTACATAATGACCGGCTATCTCACAGGGCTGGAGAAATGACATTTTCTTACAGCCGCGGCAATCGGCGTGCCGCACGCAATCACATCCAGGCTATGAAGGCGAGAGCGCTATGAATAACAATATTTCTGATGCTATTCATCATTTTGGGCAAAGAAATTCTCATCAGCATATCACATGAACCACGAGGGCAAAAGCTGTTCGAGGAGTTTGTACCAAAATAGATCCGTAAGAACATTTCCACACCACCAGACCTGCGAATCTGCAAGAGGCTTTGTCAGCCAGGGACGAGCACCGAAAAGGAGTGACCCTCCAGAAGCTGAAAACAGTCCCCAAACACAAGCATGTGGCGTCTTCGCAAACAACCCAATCAGACGTTTCATGAATCTGATGTCAGGAATTTAAGAAGCCCGTTAGACAAGGACATCAACCTGAGCTGGTCGATACTCTCAGCGCAGGACGTGAAATGTGAGCGGCAACAAAATGATTCAGTACAGTCGTGCAGACGGGTCCAGCTACCGCAAGGCAAGCGGATGAAGGGAAATGACATCATGCGGTCGGTAAAAAGTGCGCAGAGTCTCTGAAAGGACAGCTGCAGAAGCTTAAAAGTGAGACTTTCTCTGGTAATTGACAGCAGTCCCAGCAGTCTGTCAGTGTTAGCTGGTAACATCACATCGCCTGCTGGAACAACTCCACAGATTTCCGCTAATAAATACTAAGAAAAAGGAGCAAAACAAAGACATGAGCAAGGGGTAGATGGAAGGAAAGGGGAGAGAAAGTGAGACGAAGTGAGAGAGAGGGAGAGAGCTCGTTAGCGCCGAACAAGCCTGGCTGAAGGAGTGACTGTGCAGAGGGACTTTAAAAGAGCCTTTTAAGTTGTGAAGCCATATTTCTGCTGCCTAATTAGGGCCGTTACAGATTCCTCTCTTATTGCCAAGGTGCGTAATATCAGCTCTGAGCCTTCAAAATCGGCCCAAACCCCGCACACAGCTGACATGCCTACTTCTTAAAAATCTCCCCGGCTCACGTTACCTAAAGACACCTTTCACAGAACTGTAAATGAAGCCAAGGGTGGCGCCCATTAGGCCAGACCTGCTTGAAGAACAGTCAGGGAACCTAGAAACCGCTGCTTCTGCAACAAATCCACTTCGCTCGTCTTATTACTTTTTTGGCGTAATCTGAAAACGTCAGTTGCACTTCACACGTTGCAGTTCTGTGGTGAACGGGGAATCAGAAATGGTGCAGAGTTACCTGGGAAAAAATCTGGTTGCATTAAAATCCATTAAATCCCATTTCTCAAACACAAGGCCTGTGATATCGTGGCCCCTTTCACCCAGTGTACTACAGTCCCCAGCATGCACTGCAACAGTGTGTGTTCTGAGCCCCTTCCACTAATGATCTATGAACCAGTGGTTCAAAAGCAGAGACGTGTGGTGTTTACTTCCAGCAAACAGGCTGTTTTTTAAAAACTACCAGTTTTGGTGTATTTTGAACAAACAAAGGACCTTCTGGGGCAAAACGTTGGCCCTAGTTTTTTTGATACGGCCCTTTCAGTGGTTGAGCTCGACACCCCTGCATTAAATAATAGATTTTTTTCCTCGTTCCATTTTGAGGGTTTTCGGAGTTCTGCTCTCACTGCAATGATCTGTTAGTAATTCTGTGGTATGCAGGGTCTAAAAGCTCACCAACGCATGTGTTTTCAATGGGAAGCAGCGGTTCTGTCAGATACAGCCACACAGTACATGACGGGTCTGGTGCATCGTGTTTAGGGGGCGCAGTGTATCCAACCAACGCAATGAATCCACCCAATCAGGACACAGCTGGGGTTTACGTGGCCACGGTTCCACTTCTCAAACGCCTGCATGACAGGGAAAGCTGTTATATTTAAACACTGAGCGTTTACATGCACTAATAATCCGATAACTGCAGAAAATCAGATCGTCAGTAATCGAATCAACCTGTTTACATGCACCTGGGTAATCAGACAGTGGGGAAAGTCTGGGTCAGCGTGAGTCAGACAGTCGGACTTCTACTCTGCAACCAGCCAATAAAATCAGAGAAGACGACGAAACGTAAACGAACGCAGAACTCCAACGTCATGCTGCGGCTTCTTTTTCCAACATTGCTCCACTTCACCTGAAGATATGAACATCTAGAAGAGGAAGAACGCCCGAATCCTTGATTTCCTGTTTGGTTTCTCGCGACGTCCACCGTCTGACCTCTCGCACGCACAGACTGAGGAGTCCGACAGAAATCAGAGTGCACTGAGAAATCTGAGCTAAAATCCAACCAGATTTCTAGATCAGAGCACGGTGACCACTGAGTGCACGTATACGCGGTCACTGCTCACACCCACAGCTTAAAACCCCAGCAGATCGGACAGATGAACTAAAACCACTGATCGACCGCAAGGGGTAATCAATACACTAAATCCTAATCTTTCTGATTACACCTCAACAACATTTTGGAAAATATTAGCTTAATGATGCTTATTGACTTTGGAAAAAAAAACAAACAAAGAAAAAAAAAAGACATTAATTTACATAAATACTGACTTTATGCAAGACAGCATTTCAACAAAACTTTGCAGCGAACTCCAACATGCAGCCAACTGAAGCGACTGGATGTGTTGACGGCGCAGCGAAAAAGCACCAGGAGTCGTTTAAAGAGCCGAATAAAAAAAATGAAGGATGGGCATTTCAGGCAAGTTACTCACATTTTCAAGGCATTGTTAAAAATACCTGACAAATCACCACGCCCAGCGCGACTTCTGACTGCTGAGACATTTAACAGACATTCTCAAAGAAACATCCTTTACATCATGCCAACTATTTGTTTCCAATGACAAATAAGTCAAAGTTTATTTAAACAGCGCTTTTTACAGCAGGCGTCGTCACAAAGCAGCTTTACGGAACAGTCCGGGTCCGAGTCCCCGTGAGCGTCGCCAGTGGAGACAGTGGCTAGGAACACCTCCCTAAGAGCAGGAGGAAGAAACACTGAGAGGAACCAAGACTCAGAAGGGGAACCCATCCTCCTCTGGACCACACCGGACAGCCAACAGCGCTGGTATGAAATAGTACAATACAAAACAGGGGGAAATGGGCGGAGCCAATTATTATAATTAGTCTGAGTTCATACAGCAGCAGCAGCAGGAGGGTCAGTTCAGGCAGGTGAGGTTTGTCCAGAAGGCTGGTAGGAGAATCCAACGTTTTCTCTGCCTCCAGAACAGAAACGATCACTGCTGAATGACCGGTGCAGAACCGTATGTGGAGCTTTTTCATAAAACGTCGTCAACACACACACGGCTAAACTGCGTACTGAGAGATTCTTTGGGAGCTGAAAGCACTTCAAAGCACAGCTCAGCCACTCCTTTCCACTGCCACACAACATGATTCTTCTGTTTTACAAGCAAAATTTTATTTACTAAAACCAACCCTCACGATTAATCACGATTAACCACAACCTCAGCTCGATTCATTTGGATTCATGTTTTTAATTGATTAACACCACTAGTTAAAACGTTAAATGATGCTGCAGCATAAAGAGCCATAATATTAATCTACAGATTTATTGCATCACTTCAGCTTCAGCTGTTCCTTATTACTTCATTGTTCCATCGTGATGATTTAACTTTTGGTGAACATTACAGTAAAGATCACATCTGACCGACAGCCGATTTGGTCCGACTCTGAAGACGAGACGACACTAAATTCCCAAACTGTCGTCGCCACTGAGCAGCTTTTCAGTCGGCAGCTGTGACAGAAGAACAGCTGAACAACCTGGAATCAGCCAGAAATGAACCCAACACCATTCGCCAAACTAAACGGGCTGTAAGAAGCTTTACAGACCGGCTGGAACAAAATATTAATACAGATCTGGACAAACTGACCAAACTGAGCTGAACCTGATATTGGCTCAGTTTTACGGCTCAGTCTGATTTGGTCCAACTCTGAAGATCAGACACGTCTGGCGAATGGTGTTGGGTTCATTTCTGGCTGATTCCAGGTTGTTCAGCTGTTCTTCTGTCACAGCTGCCGACTGAAAAGCTGCTCAGTGGTGACCACAGTCTGGGAATTTAGTCTAAGGAGCTGGAGAACGAACTGCCGGCTGAGCAGCGAGTGGGCGGAGCTCGTTACTCTGACGTAGCAACGAGCTGCTCGTTAAGGAGCTATAATTAGGAGGAAGGAACTGAACATTAAAACATATTAAACGCCGCGTTCACGGCCAGTTTATTCATTTCTTACTGTATTTATTTAACTGAGGAGGGAGTTATTACTATAACATCCCGGCTGATGTTGTATCACGATAAACGCACTCCCTCTCGGGCTCTACTGCATAAATACTACACGAATGTTCCTATTTTGCAGCCCAGATATGGAAAAATACATTGTGATAAAATGTTTCCATATTAGACAGAACTACGTATACCTTTCTGTCTTTGTACCTGAAGCAAACTATTCATTTCTCGACTACGGTTACAATCTTGGTTACAATCACACATGCTAGACACCTCCCAGAGCCAAGAGCAGGAAATAAAAGAGCATCTTCTACTCAGGAGGGGTCAGCTTAGTGAATGTAAAACAGCTCCCCTGGCATTGCTGAGACATTCGTCTACAACACCTCTGATATTTCTTTAATAACATAATATCACAGATAATATCTGGGAATACCTTGAACGTAGGCCCTGTCGGAAGGCAGGATGGCAGCGTACTCAAAATTCTGTTGGATTTCTTTGGCGAGTGGTGCCATCAGCATATTTTCAAATATCCTGCCATTGCCTTCAGTGACCACAACAGCGAAAAACACTTATCTCTCCGCCAGCTGACAGAAGCTGTTCAAAGACGAGTCGGCTGCAGAAGAGCAGAGCGAGCAAGGAGCCGGAGTCCAATCAGACGGGAAGACGAGCGAGGAAGGCCCGGGAGAGCGCGGGCAGGGGGAGAGAATAGAGGATATTGTGGAGGAGAAATTACATTAGCGGAATGTGGAGATGGAGAGTTTGTGCGCGTGTGTACGGGTGAGAGCAGCGAGAACGAAGTTATGAGATATGAGATATGATTTCTTTCCAGCGAGATGCAAATTCTGGGTTAATGAAGGGCTTTGTGGTTTTACAACACGCAAATTGAGCAGAATCTCGTTAACACGGGGAAAGAGATCTTATTGCACTAAATGCACACAGTAAGTCCCGACAACACCGTAGACCACCAACCGCACGGCAAGCCTATGATGAGCTTTCTCTCGGTGCTTTACATCCATATTTAAAAGGGAAATTCTCGGAGGAGGGGAAACGTCGATCTCACAACACCGCGTACCTGAACGAATAACTTTGCTCCACAAGCGCCTCCTACGCGTACGCCCACAGTACATCAGCGATCAGGGCTGCACACACATCTGCAGAACAGGCAGCTCTAGTGTGTCGCACATTAAAAGACCAGCACTGAGAGAAAGCGTCTACAATAATTCTTCGAAAAAGTACGTGGAACATTTTGTCATTAACTGTGACAGAACAGAAGATTGACGGGTGAAATTGCAGCACTGAAGTTTCATTTCTGCGCATCATTAAAAGAGAGACGGCCACGTATGAACCCACAACAGTGGGATGTGTGCAGGGTTGCGGTCACAGACTTTAAAATACTTTATTACCCAAAGGTAAAGCCGGGCGATATGGCCAAACACGTCATCACGATAAACAAAACTCATATCGTTCGAATGTCAAATCTTTATTTCTTTCAGGTTTGACGGCTGATTTTTGCTCCTGAGTGGTTAAGGGCAGCCGTGGGCAGGTCAGGGAACCGGCCCTCTGACCGGAAGGTCGCCGGTTCGATCCCCTCAGCTGACAGTCCACGACTGAAGTGCCCTTGAGCAAGACACCTAACCCCCAATTGCTCCCCGGGCGCCGTGGATAGGGCTGCCCACCGCTCCGGGCAAGTGTGCTCACTGCCCCCTAGTGTGCATGTCTGTGGGTGTTTCACTGCACGGATGGGTTAAACGCAGAGGTCTGATTCCACAGTGTGCAAAACACAGTTGGCTGATGGTTTTAAATTCTAATTGCTGTTTTAAGCCATTTTTTATGGTCATAACACGACAAACGCTCACCCAACAGAGGAACATTTCACAGATCCGTCACGGGACAGTGGGAGAAAATTTCTGGCTGGCCGTTTTTATCAGATGGAAAAGCTCGGCCGCAGTTAACAAGTGGACAACAACAGCGCTAAACAACATCAACTTAGTGCGACCAGCAAACATTAACTGGCTCGGTACGTCAGTGATGGATCACACCACCTCACTGCCATCAGTCCTAACAGCCATGTCGGAGCGTATCACAGAGTTCAGACACCAGCTAGCAGACGACTGGGTTGCTCTACAGCAATTTGAGGGGTGAACCACAACATATCAAACACCAAACACACAGAGTCCGACTTTCAGATACGTTTAAACTGAAATGGGTGTTTGTGTCTTGTTTGATCTACAGCATCATCAGTTCTCGGTGTTGTGTGAGTGACGGAGCTGCTTCAAGTTAGCCAGCTGCTAAAACCAGCTAGCCTGGAAAGACGGCTCTCTCCCGCTTTCCAAAGCCTCACAGCTTCCTCAGTTTTCCTTCATTTAAATCAGGTCTCTAACTCACATGAACTCACTTCTTTCGTTGACTTTTGTTCTTTGGGAATGCACTAATATTTAAACAGAACTTTCTGAGCGCTGTAACAGGGCTGTAGTCGAGAGGACCCGGCGTGATTTAACGCTGCTAAAGCTTGTTAGGATGGACGGAAAGAGGGGAGTTCACTGTAGGTCAGTACAGCTACGCCACTGATCTCGTCTCTCAGACTGAGTCACAGGAGAACAGATCGCCGGTGGCTCCACTCAAACAGGGAACATATAACTCCACGTTTCAGCCGCTGCTAAAGACGCCTCTCATTCGAAAATCATGCCAAAAAACTTGGAAGTGCACCCTCTGCTGGCGACAGCAGAGTATTGTCGCTTTCCATGCAGTAGAAAACACTACCGGAGCTTTCGCTAGAACGAGAAAGTGTGAAAATGGTATATATGATTGAAAATTTATCAAACCTGTCCTATCGGGGAAAAGTTATATCGCGATAACTATCGTTATCATGTTATCACCCATCCCTACCCAAAGGTAAGGCTCAGTTCGATTTTGTAGGCAGGTTTCAAATAACTTAAAAAATCTTAATATATATAAAGCAGCAGGGACAGCAGAGTGTCCTGTACAAAGGTGAGCACTGACGAGGACCTCAACAAACATTCTGTAGTACTCAATAAAATTAATCATTTAATTATTTTTAAAACGACAAAGCCATTCGAATAATCGATGTTTACTTCTTTTATGCGCTTTGGGGAAATAAATGTTTATCAAGCCAAATACTAATTAACTGGAAAGAGGCCCTGAATATTCGGTAATCTCTCTCGCTAGGACGAAGCACTCTGAACGAACCAGTGTGCAATGAGCTCCTCGGTATACGGAGCTTCGAACAAGCCGGGATGCCCCGGTGTCGGAGCAACGAGGTAGGCGCCGGTCAGCTGCCGCCACGCTTAACCTTCCCGATATGCTTGCCGATGCGTTCGGGTACATGGAGCGCAGTCTTGAAATGTAAACGGAGATCACTTCCAGCATCGCAAGTAACGCCATCAATTACACACGTGTCAAAGCATGTAGCGGATTTTTGGGTTCAGATTGCTTCATCATAACGGGACTTATAACAATATTTCTACGACTCGATTAGACAGGTTTTTTTTTTTTTTTTTGGACAGGATCAATCTTATTGGATTTGTTTTTTTCCTTTTCCTAAACTATTTCAAACAAGGTCATAAAAATGTGAAATAAACAGATTGTATGTAATATATAATAATAATAATAATAATAATAATTTAAAAGGCAACAAGTTTTGAATTCAGTTATTAAAGTGCAACATATCGTGTACTTTTCCTACTCTTACATGAAAATTCACCTATTTAAGATAAAGGACTATTCAAAAATAGAGATTTGATAGTTGCAGCCCCAGATCATACTCATAGATAGATAGATAGATACTTTATTGATCCCGAAGGAAATTTAGGCATCCAGCAGCAACACAATACAGTAAGAAACATATTCAACATCTATTAAACACAGAAGAACAGAAAATATATAAGGGTATAAAAACTTTCTGTACAAGGTAAAGGACTTTCTGTAGATGGAGCAGTGCAGTAGATTTTGCTAACAGCCAATAAATAAAATTGGCTGTTAATAAAATCATGCACTTTAGGTATCAAGTACAATTCACTGGACAGCAGATAATAATTAGATCCTGCGATCCAAAAAAACCCAAAACCTCAATTCCACCAACGTCTAGCATTTGAAAGACCTGATGACACCAAATGGCACCACTTGTGTGACATTACACTCGGACCCACACTAACAAGCCCTGTCCTTATGAGGCATGCACCCATTCTTGTGCTAAAGCCTGTGATTATACATGAAAAAGAAACGCACGTTAAAGATGGAGACATTAAAAGGGTTCAAACCTTGGAGACTGAGTCCTTTAAGTCGTTGAGATTGTCCTGTAGGAATGAACGGAGACGACAGATGAGCTGAAGAGGTTGGCACACAGCAGGAGAAAGGGTTGAGTGGGGGGGGGGGGGAGGCTGGCCGGCATTCAACACATCCCCTTAAAGACCTTCAAAGACTAAAACTTTGACATGGTTAGTGGAGGAAGCGACTGGACTATGTAGTCTAAATGCTGGTCTATGCAGGAGTATCTGAGTCTAGATGTACTTGAAGAACCTGTGCATTGCGCTGAGCCATACTGGTTACATCTTAACTGGGTTCTTTGGTCTAAATAAATAAAGTGTATTTCTATCAATTCACTGTGTGAGTGCTGGGGAAGATAGAACGGCCTAGACTTCCACTTGCATTCTAACATGCTGGAGTGCTACAGCGCTACATTAAGGGGCCTGGTGTATCAATGTTTTAAGTGTACACTTGGTGTAAGGTGTTGGAGGTTAGGGTGCATATAGAATTACAACAAGCTCCCTGGTTGCAGATAAGCAGCTCCCTCTTGAAAGGCTGTGCCCATGCTTTTGTTTTTTTTTTTTGTTTTTTTTTTCCTTGGTAGCCATTTCTCTCCCTATGTTGCTGCTGCTGGTGATGCATCATGGTGTTTTCCCTGGATGGCTGGAAGGCCTGTCTGCCTTTGCAGAAGATGCGGAGGTCTGGGGGAGCAGGGAAAATGCTTGCTGGACCGCTTTTTCACCGCAGGGCAGGCGCACACCACAAAAAAAAAAACTGCTCAAAAAACAAAAAACACACCCACAAGCAGAGGTGGCAAAAGGGGCTCTCGTCAGGAGGATCCGGGGAACGGGTGACGCAGCAAAGGCATCCGGAAACCGCGAATGCCAGGGCCGTTTGACGTGATGCTATAATCGGGATCTCTTCCAGTAAACATTCTCTTGTCCCGATGTTTAAGGAAAAAATTAAGATGATAAAGAAGCCTTGTCTCTCATTTACTTTTACGCTCTCTCAATAAATAATATGCTCACAAAAAATGTCAAAAATCAAAAAAAAGGAAAGGGCGTTTTACAAAAATATAATCTATATTTACAAAAATGCTTTATATGACAAAAATATTTTCTGAGGCACTTGCGTAGGGTTTTCAGCACGTACAAAAAAAGGGAGCCAAAAAAATAAAGTGTTAAGCTTTTATTATTTTGGCAAGTCCGTGGTATTCTATCGTAAAAATTGATATGTATTAAAAAGGGATTCTCCCAAAAAACAACAACAAAAAAAATAAAAATAGTCCATCCGATGTTTAACTTCTCTCCCCTACTGCTCTCCTATGAAGGCTGGGTTCCAGAGGCCTCCCCTGCATTCTCTCATGGGAGGGGGAAGGACGAGGAATGCGTGGATAAACATGTGCTCTCCAACGGGGGGACAAGAGGAAACAAGGGCACAGCCCTCCTCAGGCCATACTAACCTTAACTGCAGAGGAGTGTGATGGCGAAGAGTGGGTGTCAAGCTTTCGTCTTTTTTGTTCTGGCAGAGAAAGAAACAAAGGACAGTCTTTCAATATCTTGTAAAATTTGAGAAAAGGCAAAAACAAAGGAATTCATACAGTCTCCACAGAGCTGGCTAGTCGGAAGTGAAACCTTCCGTGTGGTGTCGAGGTCTGTGCAGCCGACTAATGGTTCTATGCTTAGCTAGGGCTGGGCGATAAAACGATAACGATAATTATTGTGATATAACTTTTCCACGATAGAGCGATAAAGACTCATTTGATATATCACACCACTCTCACACTTCCACGCTCTAGTGACAGCCCTGGTGGTGTTTCCTACTGCAAGGAAAGCGACACTACTCTACTGGCGCCAGGAGAGGGCGCACTTCTGAGTTTTTTGACACTATTACAGAGGGAGGGGGCATCAAGTGAATGAGTCGCCAAATATACTGAAACGAGGACCCTGTTTGAGTGGACCGACCAGCGATCCGCTCTCCTGTGACCGAGCCTGAGTGAACTCGCCTCTTTCCGTACATCCAAACCAGCTTCAGCAGCGTTAAAGCCCCACAACTACAGCGCTGCAAGAGCGCCCAGTCATATTTTAGTATTGGTGCATTCCCAAGCATCGAAAATGAAAGAAAGAAGTGGGTTTGTACAACTTACAGCCCTAAACTGAGGAAGCTGTGAGGCACTGGAAAGCGGGACAATGCTTTTAGCAGTTCAGACAGCTAAAATCTTTTCTTTCTTTAATTAGGACTTTTACAAAAATTGCAACCATGCTTTTCCAGCTGGTAACAGCTCACCAGACACGTTCTCCCACTGTCCCATGGCAGATTTGTGAAATGTTACACTGGCTGGTGAGTGCTTGCCATGTTCAGACTATAAAGGATAGTTTAATACAATGATTAACCACCCAGGAGCAAAAAACAATCAGCCTTCAAAACAAAGAAACAATGATTTGACATTTATCACGATACGCATCTACCAAACAATATGAATTTTGCTTATCGTGATGACATTTTTGGCCATATCGCCCAGCTCTATGCGTGGCTACATTAAATTTTCTTTTATTTTCCATCAACTGTGGTCATGTGTGAGGGAAGGCGCTGCATGTAAGCAAGGATTATGGATTTGTAAGCATTAAATACGACTGGCGGACGGCGCACATTTATAAAAAGATATGAAAATTAAATAATCAAACTTGATAAATCTATCGGCGTTTCCACGGACGTCCCCTCCTCAAACCAACACGCTCACACGCCAAGCCAACGCACCCTTACCCCGTTCTGACTCTGCTCCTTCTGCTCTGGGAACCGGTGACTTGAGGGAACCCGGCCCTGGGGGCTTCTCCCCCTTGCTGCTTTCCTTCTGCTTGCCCTCCTTGGACACGTCTCGCTCCTTGGACGACTCTTTGTCGGTGGACTTTCCGTCTGTCTTGCTCTTCTCATCCTTCTTCTCGTCCTTCCTCTTGTCCTTATCGGCCTTAGGCGTCTTCTCCTTGTTGTCGCCGGCCTTCTCCTCCTTCTGCTTCTCTTTCCCTCCTGCCTTGGCCTCTGGAGTGCTCCCCGAATTCTTCTCCTTCTTCTCCTTTTTCTCCTTCCCACTCTTCTCTTTGTCCTCCTTCTCTTTGCTCCCTTTGGTGCTGGAATAAAGGAGAAGGAACATCTTTATTTTCTTGATTTTTCTGCTTTCTATTCACCGCCCAAGTAACCTTGTCCGCTCGGTTTAATGATAATTAACGTAGTGAAAATACTGCCGCATCAATTCCAGCTGAGTTTAAGCTCGTGTTGATTAACGAAGGTCGTGGTCTTTTGAGGGCGATCTTACACAAATTACTCAACTCAATATAACCTCTCAAACGGAATCGTTTTATGGAGTCTTGCCAAGTCACAACAGATCAGATTAGCCTGCTTGCGATGCATGGATCACTCGGTTTTAAGCCCACCTGCAAACTACTGTAACAAAACAAACCCCTCCATCCTAAAAAACGACAGAATTTAAACTAAACTAACCATATCACGGGAGTTGATCACAAAGCCTAGCCTGGAGTATTACATCCACGATTAAACACTCTTGACATTCTTTAGACTCACTGGTAGAAAGTGTGCCACTCCCCGAGCCCCTGAGCTAAGTGAGTGCCCCTTAATGAATATTTCCTGAGCACCAGACTATGACTATTAGTGCCAGGAACCAGCCTGACCTCTCGATTCTCTCTGCTGAGGTGAATTACAAATGCACTCCACTGCAGCGGCCGACTAGGGAACATTCCCTGACCTCGGCAAAGCACGTCCAAGCCCGCAGGAACCATTACAAACTCATTAAACTCACACTGTTCCAGAATGGGACTTAATGAAGACCTTTCTTCCCAGCTCGCCACATGATTCCCTTTGAAGTCCTCTTTCAAAATGACAGTTTTACACAACCCATTTGATGGGCCTTTCACAATTGTCTGTACGCTGTAACAGCCATGTCGTACCGGGATGGCTCCTTTCAAGACGGCTCTTTCAGCAATAGCTCAGTTTAACCGAACAGTAAGAGGATTCTCGCCTGGAACACCGTTCAACTCGATTACACAGTTCACAGGGAAGGTAGACTTTGATAAAAGATTGATTTATTTTGCAAGTAGTTTGAAATAATAAGCTGGTGCTAAACTTCCTCACCCCAGGGCCTAAACTTTTAATAGCATTATCCAAGAGATGAGAGCAGTACATCATTCCACGGAGCTCCTGCTTGGCTTGTGCTGTGTGTGTGTGTGTGTGTGTGTGTGTGTGTGTGTGGGGGGACCCAGCCTCGGGTGTACCTGTTAGGTGTGCTGCTGCCGTTGCTGCTGCTGCTCGCTTTATTCACCGCGGTCGGGTTTTTGCTGGCAGTTTTCTGAGCCACCTGAGATTTGTCCTTAGATTTCTCTGCAAACATCAAAATGTAAATAAAGCTGTTACAGATTGTGCCAAATAACGGCTGTCATTGGGCAAAATGGGCAAAAAAAATCATCTCAAAAGGGCAAAATCTACTGGAGCCTTTGTTACGGCGTTTAATAAAACCTTAACGCTCTGATTTCACTGTTTGGGTATAACGGGGTGGAGAGCACAGCAGGTCAGACGAAGGTCACGCGATGCAAGCTGTGCAAGTGACACTGGCCATAAAAAGGCTCTAATAACATTCGCTTTATGGAATGTGCTTATGGGGGGAGAAGGGACAACAGATGACACTTGGTGTGGACGTTACGTGCACAGTAAAACTACGAGCATCCTTTGGAGGCCATTGAAAGCTCATGAAATCTGAATGAAACCGAGACGGCGCTTCAAAGCACGTGAATTATTTAAACGCACTGGCGAGTCGTCAGAGAGGCAGTAATGAATTTACATGTAGAGGGAGGCTTCATCAAGAGCAAACAGACCACGAGAGAAGACAGCAGGAGGAAAAACCCTCCTCACTAAAAACAAGAAGAGTGTGATCACGGTCACCGAGAAGCGGGATACATCCCAGCTGGAACCATCAGATATTTCACTGGAATATTAAAATAACACGCAAATAAACCTAATCGCATATTTAGAAATTCCTCTCATTATTACTATAAATATTACCATCATTGACATTATATGGCATTCTAAACAATACCATTAGTGAGAAATAATAATCAGACTAATATTATAATCACTCAGACTAATATGATAAATCAGCATTTTTCTACTGCAGCACACATCCTATTTATTTTATTATTTATCATTTTTAATAAAGCCTAATTGAAACAGTACAAGGAAATGAAAATTTCATTTTTGGAATATCTTGAATATTAAAATCATATAAAAATTTGAAACATTCAAGAAAAAAAAATTAATTTCCTCTCATTATTACTATAAATATTACCATCATTGACAATATTAAATGGCATTCTAAATATTACCACTACTGAGTGATTATAATTCTAGACAAATATTCTAATTACTTAGACTAATATGATAAATCAGCATTTTTATACTACACAACATTAATTTTTAAAAATGTATTTACTGTTTATACTTTATCAAGTCTAATTGAAATACTACACACTGATAATTCTTTTCATGGCAAGTTCTATAAATGTGATGCGCAGAGAAAACTTTAACAATCATTTTGAAAAATGAAACTTTTTCCCGTCATATTTCATTTTTGGAATATCTCTAATATTAAAATCACTCACGCAAATAAAAGCGTTCGTTGTTTTGTTGAATAAATACATTATTAATTTCCTCTCTATTACTATAAATATTACCATCATTCACAATAACATGACATTCTAAATATTACCACTGTTAAGAGATAATAATTCTAGACTAATATTCTAATTACTAATTACTAAAAATTTGCATTTTTATACTACAGCACACCTTCTGTTTATTTTACCATTTATGCTTTTTAATAAAGCCTAATTGAAATGGGAAAAAAACACTCCTGATATTTATTTTCATAGCAAGTTCTATAAACTTGATATGCAGAGAAAACGTCTCTCTAACAATCATCTTTAAAAATGAGACGTGTTTTCATCAGTGACTACATTGGATTCTATAGGACGAAGGTTTTAAGCCATTCTTGGTGCCAGAGCACCAGCAGAACACCGGACAGCTCGGCAGCCTGCACGCTCTCATCTATTCTCAAAAACTAAAATAAAGAAGAGCATAATAACCAGCCAGCGATCCAGAGCAGCACCAAACTGATCTGGACTGTAGAAGTTAAAACCCTACGTCTACGAGTCCCAGTAGCTGTGCTCCGATAACCGCCCCAGACACAGTACCACCAAATACACCAACGCAAACGAGCGGCACTGAGATTTTGAGAAGGGCCTGGTTGCAGACATGCACTCTCAGTCTGACGGGCACCACCAGCCTATTGATGACATCAGCGCCACAGTGTTTTCGCTCTGCTGGGCAACAACAGTTACACTCAACGTTTACATGCAAAAACATCTCAACGTTGTCACACTGATGATAAGGTAATTAACTATGGAACATTTCTAAATAAAACCACAGCGATAAGACCTGGACGTCGGGTTTATCTGCAGGAAAAACAAACAGACTACGGCGGTCCTGAAAGCCAAGCTGACGATTAGAACCGTTAGGAATGAAACCCCATCGTTTTGCTTCCTAACGCGAAGATGGTTTGCTTGGTGGCTGCAGTTAGAGGGCCGTTGGGAAATGAACAAATGTAACTGGAATCAGGCCCAGAACACCTGATTACGTGATCTGACGTCACGTGACCGAATCACTGCATCATCAGCACAAACTAACGAGCTTCGCTGAGAAGATCATTAACGCTGATCAGCTCTCAGCTTCGTTATTAGAGCCAGACGGAGGAGAAAAAGGTGAGATGAGCTGCTTTTCCACCGTTTACAGGCTTGAACTTCTGTCCGGCGCTGTTGCCATGGTAACGCTGAACGATGACGCAGAGGGGAAAAGCACATGAATTCCGATCTGAGCGTTCCCATTAAGGTCACACGGCCACGAATCGGATACGCATCCAATCTAGGACCACATACGAGAGGCTGGATTTGAACAGATCAGATTTGTGTCCACACAGCCCTGAAAACATCAGATGTGAGTCACATTAGGGCCAAAAATCAGATCTGGGCCACTTCAGCCTGATAATGTGAACGCAGCCTAAGCTACTCGGCTACTAAATCAACCAGCTGACCAAACTGAACTGACTACTGGGTTCAATATCACCAGCCACACCCAGGCCTGATTACTGCCAGACCGTTGAATCTAAACATCACTTAAACAGAAAGGTCTCAAAAAGCAGCAGATGATGCCACACCCTAAAGAGATTTGAATAAAGAAGCAAAGTCACTGAAATATCCGATCTGGAAAGGGTTACACAGCCGTTGCTGAGGCTCTGGGACTCCACTGAACCACAATGAGAGCCATGATCCACAAATGGAGAAAACTTGGAATAGCGGTGAACCTTCCCAGCAGCTGCTGGCCTACTGACTTTAGAGCGCACTGAGGACTCCTCCAGGAGGACTGCAGGCGTCATTTGCCTCAGGTCAATGCACACGACGATTCCACAGAACTTTTTATGCATCCCTAATAAATCAGACCACAGTTGCACGGTCCTAGATTCCCTCTTTTGACATGTAACTCACCCGCATCCTCGGCAGTCCCCTCCTCGTTCTTGCTGGTGGCAGAGGCAGCGGCGGCTGCAGGCTTGCCGGTGTTGCCGGGCCCGTTCTGCAGGCCGCCGGGGTTAATGCTGCTCACTGGCTCTTTGTAGTGGAACTCGTTCTCAGGAACCATATGCACTTTCCTGCTTTTCAACTGGCCAGAGTAGCTGCAAGTCACATATATGGTTAAAATCACAGAACACGAGACACGGCACATTCAAAAGCTTCTACAACTCTAAACGAAACGATGTCAATAAGCTTAATAATGAGAATGACGAAGATGCGAATGCTGGTTTAATTGTAATCCCCTAATGCTGTAATGCGTTTATAGTTGATTCCGTACTTCTACAGAACAAAAAGACAAAAGATCAAGGACCCTATCCACCCAGTCAGATGGGACGTGGGAAGAAACCCCACAGGTGGCATGTTTAACTGGACTTCAGTGATCTGCGAGTCTGCGTGAAGACACTTGGAGCTCAACATATCACACAAAAGGACTGAGGGGGGAGAAAGAGTAACACTAACTCAAGCTAATGGATGTCACTTCATCATTAACCTTAGGAACAATGAACAAATACCAATCAGCAAATGACCATTTCAGCGTCTCTTGCCATTACCGCCCCTCACTGACGTGTGAAATATTAACACCCGCGAGCTGCTTGAAAACAAAGTGTGTCATTACAGGGAACGGGAGAGGCAGGTGGTCTGTGGAACGGCTAGCCATTTAAACCTTATTCTAGCAGGGCAAAGAAAAGCTCATTACAATTGATAACTGATAAGATCACCTCGTTGTGACAGGACAAAGGCCGCAGGGACGGCGAGGAGTCCAACAAGCGAATTAATGGCATTCATTAAGCCCTGATGCAGAGGCTCTTAAAACGGGGTTGACCTGTTACTCTCATCTCTTGCTTGGATTGACTGGGCTCTTTGTTGGGAAGCGACTGTAAGTGAGCTCGGAAAACGGCGAGGAACCCTCTCCACACTCTCTTACGCCACACGCTGCGAGCTGCTCCCTTGTGGAGAACGTTACCGGCCACGAACAGCTTCACCAGCTCTGATAAATAACTTTAGACTGGCAAATTTCATCAACAGCGCATCAGAGCATATGCCAGCACCAGTGAGAAGTGGGTGAGGATAAATCTCTGCCTCTGTAATCGGGCTAACCTGCCCGGGGGAGAAGCGAGGGAACTCCCAGACAACGAAGGAGGAACAGCAGTTGGCAGAAACTGCACTGCTTCGCAATCTTGACTGATCTGCTAAATTTCCTACCACACTTCATCGCATCAGATAGCCACCAGCCAGACCCCCCGACCGAGGCGAGTACTAGAACATAAGCCCAGCCTCCCCTCCCAAAACACCCCGGAACGGTAAAAGACCCATCAGAACGCAAGGCCGAAGCCTGCTCTCTGCTCAGTTACCCCATGGCTAATGCATAAAGGTCTGGCCTCTTCTCCTTCTCCTCCTGGCAGATCTTGTGCACACGGCACTCCAGCGCCTGGCCCAGGTTCAGCACTTTGGGGTAGTAGGGTAGGATCTTGGTCAGCACGATCAGGATGTTGCGTATGTGGGTGTACTCACCCGTTTCCAGACAGTGCACAGATGCCTAGGCAACAGAACCAAAAAGGGACATACATTAAAAAAAATGTGCACGTCTGACGTCGAGGACCAGAAGCATCATCATTAAAACACCACTTAACGTGGCAAGACAACACTATACTCACACGACATCTATTCGCTCCAAATAAATACAATTAAATCTAAACACTGTGACTCAACCTCACCGTTCATCAGGTCCGTAATGGCTTGACTCATTACCTA
>NC_051218.1:45626699-45751699 GCF_015220715.1 Pygocentrus nattereri
TTATTGTGGAATATAGGCCCATAATTAATTGTCATACATATCAAATTAGGCTTGTCCAGTGGTGATGCTACTGATCCCCATCCAGTGATTATGCTCTTTTATGGAAGAGCAGGCAATGCCCACTGCTACTAAGCAGGGCTGCCAGATGTCCGGGACTTGGCCTTCCACTCCTGTTTTCAGTGGAAGCTCCAAAAGGTCCAGGCCTCATTTCCTCCTGGGTGAGTTCTTGAGGAATTCCCACACATTTCAGAAGGGAGGAAGGGTGGCGGTGCTCTTGCTAAGGTCACGCTAGCAGCTATATGACTCCCGCTCACTGAAGTGCAGACATGACACACGATGGCTAAAGCAGGAAGACGACACAATGGATGGGTCTCAGACACACGAGAGCAATCTGTCCATCAGCTCTCATCCCACAACTGCTGTTCCTCCTGTGCTCTCTGAGATAAGACTGCTGCTGTGTGGCCAAGCAAGCAATGCAAATGGAGGGGAAGAGATCAGACGTGCAGATCAAGGGTGGACAGTAGCTGCCTACATGGGCAAAAATATACAGGGTGTCCCAAAAAAAACGGACATCACTTCGTAGTCTAATAACGTAGCTGATTGCCCCTCAAATGATCTCAAATGTTAACAAAACGTGTAAAAACTAACCAAGTTTAATTCTTAATGTTTTTCAGGCGTTCACTAGAAACGAAAAGGCTTTTTGTGTGTTAGAATATGCTCAAACACAGTCAAACAAGAGTGCATTTTTGAGAAAATTCAATAAAAAATGCCACAGCTGGAAAGCAGATTCACAAAAATAACTCAAAGAGCAGCATTGTCTGTGCTGGGCAGAGGGATCTGGACAACCACCAGCATCGGAAGATCCCTCTGAATTTCCTGTGCGAATGTTGGTAAATAGATAAATCAAACCGAACCTGTTTAATTTCATTTGCCAGGACATGTAGTTACTCAGATATTCCCATCTCAAATGATCCTGTATATGTAATTAGAAGCAATATTCTAGCTAACTATTGTGAATATAAGGGCGGTACGGTGGCGCGGTGGGTAGCGCTGTCGCCTCACAGCGAGGAGGGCCTGGGTTTGATTCCCCGGCCGGGTGACTGGGGTCCTCTCTGAGTGGAGTTTGCATGTTCTCCCCGTGTCTGCGTGGGGTTCCTCCGGGTTCTCCGGTTTCCTCCCACAGTCCAAAGACATGCAGTCAGGCTGACTGGACATGCTAAATTGCTCCTTTGTGTGAGTGACTGTCTGTGTCTGACTGTCTGCCCTGCGATGGACTGGCGACCTGTCCAGGGTGTATCCTGCCTTCTGCCCGAAGACGGTGGGATAGGCTCCAGCATCCCCCCGCGACCCTGAGGGAGAAGCGGCTTAGAAAATGGATGGATGGATATTGTGAATATGGACCATTCTGCTGCAGTCCCACAGCTAAAAATAAATAAATATATAAATAACTAAATAAAAGTCAAGTGTTTAGACTGTAGATATGCACAAGAAATATGTTAGAAATATGTGCCAGTTGTTGTCAGTGGGTAACAGGTCTGGACTGCAGGCTGGTCAGTTTAGCACCAGACCTTTTTACTACAGAGCGATGCTGTTGTAATACCTCCAAAATGTGGCTTGACATCGTCTTGCTGAAATAATCAAGGCTTTAACTGAAAAGACATCACCTCTATGGCAGCACATGTTGTTCCAAAGCCTGCCTACATGGTTCAGCATTAATGGTGCCTTGCAATTCCCCCACGCCATGAGCACTAATGCCCCCTAAACCATCATGAATACTGGCTTTAGAACTGAGCACTGATAACAAGCTGAGTGGTCTTCAGCCCGGAGGACACGTTGTCCATGATTTCCAAACAAAATTTCAACGGTTGATTCGTCGGCCCGCGGGACACTTTTCCACTTCCCCTCAGTCCATTTTAAATGAGCTCGGGCCCAGAGAAGGTGGCAGCGTTTCTGGATCCTGTTTATATTTGGGTTCTTCTTTGTGTTTTAGAGTTTAACAGCGTTTGTGGATGCAGTGATGAACTGTGTTCACAGACAGTGGTTTTCAGAAGTGTTTCTGAGCCCATGCAGTGATTTCCACTACAGAACCATGTCTGTTTTTAATGCAGTGCTGCCTGAGGGCCCAAAGATCACGGCCAGCAGATACTGGTGTTCAGCCTCGTCCCTCACAGACAGAGATTTCTCCGGATTCTTATGTATCTTAGATGATCATGATCCCCAAGTTCTTTACATTGAGAAAAAATTATTATTGAGTTGTTGCTCTATTAGATGGTGCAGTCTTTCACAGGGTGGTGACCCCTCCTCCTCTTTATTTCTGACAGACTCCGTCCTCTTTTATACCCAATCATGTTACTGACATTTTGCTAATTAACCTAATCAGTTGTGAGATATTCCACCAGGTTTTTTTCTTTTACGAGTCTTTCGTTACTTTTTTACTTTTTCTTTCAACATTTTATATCTTCCATCCATCCATTTTCTAAGCCGCTTCTCCATCACGGTCGCGGGGGGGTGCTGGAGCCTATCCCAGCAGTCATCGGGAGGAAGGCAGGATACACCCTGGACAGGTCGCCAGTCCATCGCAGGGCATTTTATATCTTGTTTTTTTCAAATTTAAATGAAATATTGGGTCTATATGATTTGCATTTTGCTTTCTTTTGTAGAAAGTTACCTTTATGTATTTAAACTCAAAATTTGAAAATGAACCCAAAGAAATAGAAACCCAAAAATCCATTTTTATCCTTTAGCCAGAAAACAAAGTAGCTTTTCTAGCTTTGTGTGTTTCACACAGCCAATTTTACAAAGAGGAAATTCTAAAGTTAATCTGATTCACTTGTGAATGTAATTTTTTTATTGTTCATATGAACCATTTAAAAATTTAATTTGTAAAAGATTTTTTAAAACTCTATCATGTACATTAAAAGTGTAATGAAACTGTCCACATATGATACAAAGCATTAAAGCTTTAAGAATAAATCTGCGCGTTCACCTGCTGCCTCAGTGAGGCCCAGCGTCTCAGGGTGGGCAGAGGGACTTCTTGTCATTTGGAACCTACTACCTACCTCTAGTGGCCATTTGGGAATATCTTTGTCACAATTCACACAAAATAAGTCCATAACACCTTTGCTACTGTCAGCGACCTCGCTTGGCATGGCAGATCATCGGGCACAGCTGAAGGTCTGTAGACTGTCCTACGCCTGCTGAACGGTGTTACTCTGTTATGGAAATAAATGGTCATAGTTAACCACTCGTGCTCACGTGCATCGTCCCATTGAAGTGGAGAGAGCATGAACAAACAATTCAAAACCTAATCCCGCCAGCACAATTTGCGGCATTGGTGGTGAAAGTGTGCAAACTGGGGTTTACCGCTTCCTCTAGGATACAGTTTGTTATGTTCTCTCGTTTGCTTACTCAGTGTTTACTCTGTCTCCTTAGCTTTTTAGAACAGAACCTGATGTCTGCTGCCCGTGCAGAAGGTTCTCCTCGGCCTTTCTCTTCCTTTGTCTACGCTGACAGTTGACGCTTGTAAGGGCGGCAAAATATTTCTCTCAGTTACCATGAGACGCTTGTGTTGTCAGAACCTTGAGCAAAGCACGAAGATGCACCTCGAGACTGACAAGGCTCTAAACTTAAGTACCAATAATCCCTACACGGTGAGACAGTCCCAAACACCATGTGGGTGTTGATATCCTGCCTCGCTGACAGCGCCAAAGGAACGGAGGACAAGTAGCTCAGCTCTTCGGTATGGAAATGCTTCAGCACCAGCAGCGTAGTCTCCTTGCAAAGGACTTCCTAAGTGCTTAGATGGCCTGCAGTAAATTAGACGTAGCGTCAAAAGAGGGCTCTGAAGAAACCTCTGTAATCTTCAGCCCATGCACATTGGCTACGCTCTCACCGAGCGGTGTAACAGCATAACAGACTAGCTTTTTCAATTCCTGGATCGATGCCTCTGTCTCATCCCACACACCTGCGGTATGTGTTACCGTGTGTGTGCCCTGGGACCGGCGCACTGTGTGAAAGTGGCTGGCTTTTCCAGGCTGAGTGAGAGAGCCCATGGTGAGAGCACTGCGCTAACCGTGCTAAGCCTCATGGGCCGCACCGGTGCGGTGCTGCTGGGGACGGCCTGTGTGTGTTCAGCTGGCTGCGCAGGATGTTTTTGCAGTGGAAAGCACTCTCTCCTCCCGCTCCCCTGGTGCCCCGCTCTGACGAAGGAGCTCGCAGCTTCACGGCGTTTCCAGCTAACGCTGACACTAACCCACCCTACCAGCTCTTGCACTGCGACGTCAAAGGCACTTACACTGTGTACCCTCAAGCTCATTAAGGAGCTCACGTGAGCTCGACTGGGGCTCACGTGAAGACACTCCGAGGGTAATTGCCTGGATTGTGGTAAATCAATTACAGAAGCCTGGGATTCACTTCCCAGAGTCGCCCAGATCAGACTGAATTCTAGTGAGCAGCTTTGGGAAAGGAGAGATCAGAGTCTCGGTAATGTTTGAAAGAAATCATTCAGTTTTGTTGGTTATTCTCGAATGGCGGTAACGTGCACAGCAACCGAACAAACCGATGCCACAGGAGATGATCTCACGGCAGGTCCTGATGAGACAGATGATCTTGCCATTCCGTCCTTCCCTTCTGTCCTAATGTCTTTTTCTCTCTCTCCATCTCCAAATGATCGAAATTCTCCCACTCATGTCACATCTGCTGATCCCATCCAACGCCGCTCACCCCCTCCCCCCACCCCCACAGTTTATTCCAGGAGTCTCCTACCTATTTATGAAAAAGCCATCACTGTTCACGCTTCTTAATCCCCAGGCTTTCATCGGTCCTGGGAAGTGCACTGTCACCATAGAAATCGAGGACGAGAAACAGCAAAACAAAACAAGTAAGGCAGAATAATAATGGAGGGGGGAGGGCAGGAAAAAAAAAGATGATGATGATGAGCTGAGGGGAAGGAACAATTGTGAAAGTTCTCCAAAGGTCAAAGCACTGGTAAAGCAAGTAGAAAAAAAAACGAAGGAAAGAAAAGAAAGAGAATCGAAAAAAAAAACCAGCCATCAAAGTGTCGGCACGGAGCATGTGACGCATTGGCGAAGTGAGGCCCTTGCATGCTAAGACGGAATGGGTCTCGCGGGCTCTTTATATCTGACGCTCGACTGCAATTTGGAGTGCGAATACAGCGGCACCGCACAGCGGACCCTGTGCCAGGACTGACAAACTGGTTGAGGAACGGCGCAGGACTGAACCCCTGTCCTCCCACAGCCCGGGCTCTGGAGGTGCACGGCCAACCCCTTTTGCTGCTTGATGTCAACGCCATCCCATACTGGGGGCCCTACAGAGCAGCCGCGTTTAATTGCGGCGACGACGCTCTCTTTCCACCCGCTCTGCTTCTTGACAGCTGATTCACTCGCCGGGCCCGGCCTCCGTTGATAGACCAGTAAACGCTTTGACAAGAAAAGTATTCCTAATGAATTGTGGCCATAGAAACCAGCAAATCAAAGCAAGGACTGAGAACAAAATTCAGGCAGGGGAACACTGAAAGGGGCGTCCGAGGACTGGGACAGTTTCAGTCAGTTTGTTCAGTGATAAGTTTGCTTATGTGGACCCTACCTTGTTTGGAATGGATTTAGCTTATGTTAGCTTGAACTTTGACTTGGTCCGTGCAGATATCACTGCTGTCGGAAAAAAAACCTTATATCTCCAAAATAGTCACTTTACAGGAGAAGGAAAAAACCTACCTTACCTTTAATGTAAGTCAATGGAACCAGACGTCTTTCCAGACGTATTTCTCTTGGTCCATACGTCATGAAATTCACACTCAGTAAAGAGCAACACACACACACACACACACACACACACACACACACACACACACACACACACACACACACACACATCTTCTATGCCGCTTCTCCTTCTGGTTCGTGGGGGGCACTGGAGTGCAAAAGGCAGGATAGTAAAGAGCAACAGGCATTTTCAAATGTCAAAAGCTGAAAAATGACAAAAATGGAGATACAAGGTTTTGTTTTTTCAGCAGTGATATTCTTTCAGCAGTGATATTCACCATGCGACAGACTCAGCTTTTCACAATGTTGATGGGATCGTGGCAAAGTGTTAACAGGAGGACACAGAAAAAGCAGAAAAGGGAAAGGAGAGCTGCAATCAAGTGATCCAGTGGAGCTGTAAATCTTCAAAGACTGAAGAAGAGAATCAGAGAATTTAGTTATTCGCTCCCATCTGTCATTGCATGAGATGCCAAGCCCTTCTCTAATGAGACTTGTCTTGTATGTCTTTTCCATAGATTCATGTTCCCTCTCCCATTTCCGCTGTCCTTCGTTTGATTGGACAGCAAACAACCTTGAGTTTCCACTGCACAGTGCTTTTAATGGTCAGCATGGATGCGTATCAGCCTGGGCCAAGCATCGTAAAACAAATCCGAGTGTGTTACACTGAGGTAAGAGCCCTGCAAGTCAGTGAGGACGGCAACAGGCTTTGGATCCATTGTCTTTGAGTGGTGACAGTATCTTGTCTGAGGTTAGGCATTGTAGGAGCATCTCCAGGATGAACTTTGAACCAATAAGTTGCTTAAGTCAGTTGCTTAGCCATGCGTCCAGCTTGTTTTCCATGATATTCTGAGAGCTCCTTAGTTGAAATGATACATTTATTTTCAGTGGTGGACAGTAACTGAGTATCTGAGTAACTGAGTAACTGAGTATCTGAGTAAATGTAATTGTTTTCTGTACTTTAGTATTTTTGGTGTATCTGTACTGAAGTTTCTCCGTTCTGGACTTTCTCCTTTCACTCCACTACATTTCAGAGTCTAATATCCGACTTTTTCCTCCTACATTGTGAGAAATCTGTGGTTCCTTTTGGTTTCTGTGTGTATAAAAACGTAACATGTCAAAACGAAAGAAGCGCAAAGCCAGAGCACCAATCAGGGCCCAGCGGTCACTTTGTTTAGAGCTGGTTTTGACCTGTTGGTCATACCGACCCAGTGCAGCACGCGGTTCAACGTCAGCGCAGCAGCGTAAAACTTTGGGAGAGTCTGTTCAACATAAATGATGAACTAACCTAACTTTGTGTAAATAGAGCTCAATATAGAAATATGTCCACATATGCAGTCGAGACTGACGCGGCTTTTTTCTGAATTTCTACAAACACCATTTCATTTTATAGTAAATGAGTTTGGGCTGGTTTATGTTTATGAACAGACGCCTACAGATCAACATAGTAAAGGAGCTCATCTGTGATAAAAATGATAACAGGACATCAGAGCCAGAATTACTCTTTTAGTACTTTTACTTTATACTTAAGTACATTTAAAGGTAAATACTTTAGTACTTTTACTCAAGTGGAGGTCTAAAGGGAGGAACTTCTACTTTTACTGGAGGAATATTTTACATTGGGTGTCTCTACTTTAACTCCAGTACATGGTTTGTGTTCTTCATCCCCCTCTGGTAATTTTGAAAAGTAAAATAAACAAATTTAAGGTATGAACAAATGAAGAAACACTTAATTCATTCATTCATTTTTGACAACAAGCCTCACAAATTATACAGTTTAGCCTCATCAACAGCTTTATAACACATTTTCCTTGTGTTTGAGTGTTTTACCAGCACACCATGAAACAGAGGAACAGAACATATAAGTCGCAGACCTGATGTTTGTTAATATTCGGGTCAACGGCTCCCTTTGGTCACTTCTGAGCTGTAAAACAGAGATGGCGTTGTGTATATGGTTTATCACAACATGTGTTCTATGTGCATTAGCTAGTACTGCCAAGAGGAACCCTCAAGGGAGCAGATCTGTAACGAAGACCGCGGCAGCAACTCTTCAAATGGAAAAGCACTGGTTGGTTAGTGAGCCAGCACGGTGTTGAAAGCGCGGCTGCCCTTTATTGTAAGTGGGTTTTCAAAAGGCATTAGCTGGTGGCTGAACTTGTGGCGAATCCCCAACCACTGCTATAAAAATCTGAAAGAAATGGGGGGAAAAGAGGAGAAATTGGTGGAAATAATGTAGTTTAATATCTTAAACAGTTCTCTGAGCAAAAAATATCTTTATAATATCTCTGGCAAGCATGGGAAACAGGTGGGTTAGCGGCTCAGATTCATTGTTCGCCGAGGTCTTAACCGTTTGATTCTCCGTAGTCCAGCACTTTCCATGGTCAGAAGCCTCTATGGGAGACATAAAGTTACAGCCAGTGGATCTAAGAATGGATTCCTTTGCTCTCCCCCTTTTTTCAAAATATGAATTTATAGGAAACCTTGTTATAATGGAGCAGTTGGGGGTTTGCTGTGAAATTCAAGACAGAGCCCTGCCTTCAATTTGCCTTAGATTCAACTACCACGAGACAGGGATCACACAGGGGACATGTGCAGGGCACAGGAACGGCCGAGAGAGAGAGAGAACACACGGTTAAAGATTTGCAGAGCGAGGGAGTGGAGGTCAGCCGCGAGAGGCTTCTCAAAGTGCTCTGCTGCTCTGACCTCACACTTTATTTGTTGTGGTGTCGAAGCAATCACCGCCACATGGTCACTGAAGGGAAAGGGCAGGTGCTGTTTCTCTGGAGCTCTGCTAAGCTAGCTTGTCAAAGTTTCCCAGTCAATGGTTTTCTCCTTTCTCTCTTCTTTAGTCTGCCATAAAGCATTAATCTGTAAAGACACGATTGCCACAGACAAGGAGCCGAGCAAACATAATAATCCTCAAACATGTGTCAAGGTAACACCACGTGTTTTAAGTGCACAGTGGTCCTTCAAAAGCAGCTGGCCGCTGGACTAAAGGCTTGGCGCCCCTCAAAGGAAATATTAAGCCTTAGTGCTGAGCAGCAAAGACTGAAGAAATGTATTAAATGTTACGGCAGCATTTTAATTTTACAGCCTGTTTTAGTATTGCACATGACTCTAATGCACCAATGAGGCAATCTGAGCACTTCTGAGCGCAGGAGTCCAAATTAACTTTGAAGCGTACGCAAATGCACTGCATTCGCCCGACTGCCAACTTGTTAAAATGTGAGAATTGGGGACAGACTAGGACCCTGAGGCCAATCAAGCCATCAAGAGGTGTGCAAAAGTTCTTCTGACTCATGGGTTCCCCTTAGTGCCACACGCTACAGGACTGTGCTTGACAGTGCAACCATTTCTCATATCTTCTACAATGTTCAAATTATTTCCCTCCCGATATTCGTATGGGCTGGATGCATTCAGTTGCCAGCTTATTAGGTACCAGTAGTGTGCTGCATTTGGCTTGTGGCCTTCAGAACAGGACAAATTCACCTGGGTATTGTCTGTTGGATGCTGGATGCTTTGTGCAGGAATTCAATTGACATCTGAGGGACTCCAAGCCCTCACTGTCAGGATCCTAGAACCATTCAGTAATGACCAGGGCTGGGCAGAACACTTTGAAAAAGCAGTGTTGGCTGAATATCTCCACCCCATCCACAACCCATCATTTTCACTCTGATCCTCTGCACCTTCAATCCAGCAAATCTGTACTTACACATATAGATTGACATCTTGTAGATCTTCTATCCATGTCCTGGACAGGCTGGAAGATTCCATATCAGTGTTCTGTCCCTGAGAACCTGCATCTCATTTATCATCTCCCTCAGACTAACTGCACATACTGAATGTGGACAACTGCACATTTCATAGTTTTATTTCAGAACTTATTACTGTACAGCTGTACATTTGGACCAGGGCATTATACTGTTAGAAATAAAGGGACCATGCAGGTACATGATTCGTTCATCAAGGTACAAACAGTGTAAATGTTCCCTCAAAGGTGCAACAGCGGTTTTAAGGTCCAACTGTGTAGCTTAAATCAGTTTATCCCAGTGGAAAAGTAGAAATTTGAATCTTTTTATAAACTAATGTTTTAAAACAGAACCGTTTAATAAAAGCCTGGAGGCGAGGCGGGGTGTATGGAGTCAATACAGCTTAGGAAATATCATTTCAGTGGATTATGGTTCAGTTATGTTCCCTGACTAAAAGTACTGGGATGTACCCCAGAGGGACAAGAAAGGTACTGTGTACCCAGTGTACCTGTGTACCCAGTGACAGCGCCTTTTTCTGAGAGTGTACTAGTGTATATGTGTATATTTAGAGTCGGGGTATATATATTTTCTTTTTCTTCTTAGATGTTTTTATTTTTTTGTATATAAATTCTATATTAAAAGGGCTACGCACCTCAGATTTTCACTCACTTTCCACCTGTGTGAATGTGATGTGACAATAAATGGGATTTGATTTGATTACTAAATACACCGTCCTAAACGTATTTAGTTACATAACACTGATCAGGCGTAACATCATGACCACCTCCTCGTTTCTGCGCTCACTGTCCACTTTATCAGCTCCACTTACTGTATAGCTGCACTCTGTAGTTCTACAGTTACAGACTGTAGTCCATCTGTTCTTCAGTGGTCAGGACCCCCATGCAAACAATAGAAACAGACAGTAAAACAGAAAATTAGGACAGAATTTAGGAAATTTTGTCCAGTTAGGATGTTTCTGTGATACTGCTTTCTTATCTGGAGTTAATGATGAGATTATGAAGTCAGGCACTGTTATTCTGGAATAGCTTCTGTCCTAAATTCAGTCCTAGCTGAAGTTTCCATGGTGACTAAGCAGATAAGATACATCTAAAAGCCTGGGATCTATCACAGTCTGATCCGATCTGATCTGAAGCGTGTGATGGCACAAACAAAGAAGAAAATAAACGACCAAGTCTAATATTTTTGTCTCATTTCTTTAATTTGCTTCTCTTTGTCTACATTTAAAACCTGTGTGGAAATCTGATGAAGTTTTAGGTCAAACTTTTGCTAATTTAGGGTTCATAAACTTTCAGGAACGACTATAAACGGCCCATCGCCTTGATTTATCAGTCTACTCAGGCTTTAGCAAGAAATAGTGTTCGTTAAGAAACCTTTAACTGAGTTCTGCTTTCTGGCTCGTCTAACAAGCGTTTTTGCTGCATGCCGAACATTTATTCTAAAATAGTTAATAAACAAGCATTGATGGTGTTTCTTTTGGTGACTGTATTTTTGATTGAAAGTATCCTCCTAAAAATATAAAAAGTATAGTATTTTGAATACTGAGCTTACAAACTGCAACTTGGACTGAATATACTTACTTAATTTTGTATTCTGAATACATACTTCATATACTGGTATTGCTTTATATCCAAACCCTGAGGGTAGCATGACATTATCATGCCATTGAAGTATCAATATGATTGTGCATGGGCACGAAATGATGAACCTGGTCAGCAGTCATGTTCAGATGTGCTTCACTGGGCACTGGGGGCTTTAATATGAACAAAGGCCTGTACCAGACACAATAAACAGGATGACTACATGATCTCATGTTGCTGATGCTTTTCTGATCTTTCTGTCGGCACGATGCAAAAGGAATCTGGATTCCACCAGGAGGAATGTTTTTTCCAGTTTTGTTGCTCCGAAGCCCACTGGAAGTTTTGTTGTTTGCTGACTTCAGCCTCTGATATGATCTTCGGCCCATTCTAGACAAAGTAGTGACTTCTACCACCAAATGTTTGTGATTTTTCTGGTTCTAGCCAGTTTGATTGCTTGCAAAATTGTCAGCATCCTCATTTGACGCCATCGAGGTTTGTGTGCTTTTCTCACTATTTTTGGTTTTGCGAGGTAATAGAGCTGCCTAGACTGGGGGTGGATGAGTCTAGTCAGCACAGTGCGGTAGTTTCTCAACTCTAAGGCCCAGTCCCATTTCTTCTTTTTACCCCTACCCCTTGTTTCCGAGTGTTGCCCCTTGTTCCTGAGCTACAGGGCAGTGGTTGAGATCTTCCCTCTGAAATGAGCCCCTCTAATAAAAGAGCATCACTTCATTAACGGCTACTAGCGCCGCTCTGTAGGCGACCCTGCCCGTCTGCAGGGACAGCAGAGGAGGGGAAAGCTCAGCTCCTCACTGCTGGGCTTTAGTTACATTTAGGGATCATATGCCTTCAAAGAGGGGGGCAGTTATTTATTATCACCCCCCCTAATTCTTCAGTGATATGAAGCTGAATCAGAGATTCTCCAGATTCTTGATAATTTTCCCGTTCCACATTAAAAGGAGCAGCAGTTACATTCTGGAGCTTCAGGCGTCAAAACTGCTGGACTATTTAAGGTGGAACGGGAAAGTTAGCTAGCTAACTAACTACAGAGACATTTGCATGCAGTTTTTTATGCTTGTTATGTAGAAAAAGACCAAAATAAACTTAAACAACATTAAACTAAGATAAAACGGTGTTTATTGTTATTTTTAAACAGTGAAAATTCCCACATTTGTGGGTTTCTTTGGTCTCTTGTTCTCCGTCTTGCCGGTTTTTCTTTCTTTCTCATGTCTCTCTGTCTGGAGTCTCTGAAAAACCTCCGTCTGGAGGGTCATGGAGCCCCAACACTTCGCCCCACCCCTCTATCTCAACAAGATTTGGGACACCCCACCCCTAGACGAGAACGCGAGGGGTGAAGTGGGACAGGGCTAAATACACCCACTACATCTGGCAACCTTAATAGATGAGCTGAATCAGGTGTGTTTGAGCAGTGAAATCGCCACACTGTGCTGAACACTGGCCCAGGACTCCAGCTGTGGACCCCTGGCCTAAAAATGTGGACTGTCTAGGGGGCCCTCAGGACTGTTTTGAGAACCACCGCTTTGGACTACGGAGTTTTGTTACACTTTGTGCTGTCTCTGTTCAATCCTTTCTGCTCTCTGCGATAAAAACAAGAGGATTCATTGCGATAAAAATAGGCTCTTTGGTCTCGTCTGTAGCTCTGGGTCCCTCTGTCCGCTCACGGGTGTGTGTGGGTGTGTGTGCGGTCCTCCTCCCATACGCCATGAGCACCCCCAAAGGCACAAAATGGGTCTCGTAGGAGTCGGGCCTTCACTCTGCCTATCACTCCATTACCAGCAGAACGCTTTTTCAATCTGAAAAACAGCTGTGCTGCAGGCCTCGTGCTTCGAATGTCCCTTTAGAAATGTTTTCTTGCTTTTCGCTCTCCTTTTTATCAGAAGTACAGAAATACCCACCCAGTTCTGTCGTGTGATTGGTTCTCCTCCAAGTATGACATGCTACACCTCATCTGGTTCTAGTTAGGGTGGGGCACCCTGCGGAGATGAAATGAACACGAATGTCATTACAAAATCGATAAAGCCGCGTTAGCCAGTTTGGATGTAGACGCCGAACGAAGAGAAGGTACCTCTGTCGGCACGCTACGGCATGCATGCTTGAAATGCATCAGTGGAAACTGCCATGTAGCAGATGAAACTGGGTGCAAGCCCCTGCTGCTCCCCTTCTTTCTCCATCTACGTCTGTTGCTGCTTGACACATTTCACTGGCATTAAAGAGCTCTGCGTAGTCGTGGGAGCAGCAAAGCACAGACCAGTTAGGCAGAAGGGTTGCCATGTCTTTTCTATTGGGGGTTAAAGGAATATTTTGGCAAAAAAATATAAATTTACACAGTTTTCCACTCCAGATGTAGTCAGTTAGCAAAAACATGGAATCCAGTTTTTGTATTACAGTTGCAGTTGCTGTTGTAACTTATTTCACACTGTTCCTCGCTGTTACTGACCGGCAGTTTTATTCATGTAATTATGAATTATTCTGTAAATACCACTCAGGCTTTATTAAGAAACAGTGTTTGTGAAGAAACTTTCAGCTGAGTTCCGCTTTATAGCTCATCGTTTGGTGACTGCAATAAAATTTCAAAGATTTTTATTCCATGGGTAAATATTCTAAAAGTATCCTCCTAAAAATGTAAAAAGTAGCTGTACTCTGAAAACTACTTAAATGAATATTTTGGCAAAAAATATAATTTATAATACATAACACAGTTGTCCACGATTCATATGTCTATGAAATGATGATAAATCTATCATTTTATCAACATATATATTTATATTTCATATTTGCATGGATGCTGTTGTGCACATGAACGCAGATTGTTGTGTCGATGCTAATATTTGGATTGTTTTGTGTCGTTATTATGTTGCATATTATTCTGTATTTTTATTATATTGTGTAATTTTATTGTTATTTAGGTGGAGGCTTTATATAAGCCTATTCAGTTCCAAGGTCGAACTCTGCAGCTCGTTTTTGGCCAAAGGAAATTATTTTCAAATGGCTGCACAATAGCCGTGTGTGATGATGGTCAGACAAATCATGTGAACTAAAGACGCAAAAGGCCAGAGAGTCGAAAAAACAAAACTGTAACAGATATAAAGATATATAGCTAATTTGTCACGGCTGTCATTTCCCTCTTGCAAATCAGCTTAGTGACAAAAGAACTGCATATTAGATTTAAGCTTCAGCAACAGCGAGGCTGATGAAATCATAGTAAGTGTACTTCTGGGGTGTTGTGGACGCAGACCAAGAAGAATTGTAACAGCATTTCCTCACTGACTGTGATCCAAGACTAGACTTAATCATTCTCACACCGCTCAAGCAGTTATCTCACCAGTTCATAAGAAAAATCAGTCGGTTTAATAGCAGGCAGTAGTGTAGTGTTGTGTATGTGCAGGTATGTGTATATGCGCCCCTAGGGAAATTACACACTGTTGTAGTTATGGCACATTATATATACATATATGCACCGATCAGTCATAACATTATGGGCACCTCCTCGTTTCTCCGCTCATTGTCCATTTTATCAGCTCCACTTACTGTATAGCTGCACTTTGTAGTTCTACAATAATTATATCTTTGGTTGGTGGACGATTCTCAGTCCAGCAGCGACACTGAGGTGTTTTAAAACTCCAGCAGCCCTGCTGTGTCTGATCCACTCAGACCAGCGCAACACACACTAACACACCACCACCACGTCAGTGTTACTGCAGTGCTGAGAATGACCCACCACCCAAACAGTACCTGCTCTGTGAGGGTCCATGGGGGTCCTGACCACTGAAGAACAGGGTAACAGAGTATCAGAGAAACAGATGGACTACAGTCTGTAACTGTAGAACTACAGAGTGCAGCTATACAGTAAGTGGAGAAACAAGGAGGTGCTCATAATGTTATGCCTGATCGGTTTATATATGACTTGTAATAGTGAATTATTGATTATGTTGCCCACAGCCCCACCAGCCCCTAATGTAGAGACACTACTGTCATTCCAACTGCAATCCATTTGGTTTCTGCAAGGGTTACAAGAACAAGTCCAGTTGATTCAGAAGAGGGTCTGTTCTACTCAAGGATGTCCACCTTTACCAAAATAAATGACCAAAATTTGAGAACCTTGTCTGCCACCAAACACAGACGACATTCGGTAGCTCTGCAGCTTTGGCTACGCTTTTGCAGAACCAACATTTCGTGACCCCAGGTGTGACCGTTTGTTCACCTCCATACCTTTGCATATCTGAGACTTTGTGAAGGACGCTGTTTTGATTTAACACATTGTAATGTTTTGTCTTTCATTTCCATTTTGGTTTATCAGTTTCATACCTTGGTACTCTAACCTTTCCCACTGCCCTGGTATCTATGCATGGGTTTTACATACTGAGGTCCTGTTGCGCTGGAACATTTAAAGATATACTTCCTGGCCGCGGCTGTTAGCAGCAAGGGTTTATCCATGTAGTCATTTATACAAGCAGACATTAAGGCATTATTTGAATAGCTGACATTTTCCTTGCGTCCCCTCTGATTACGTGCAAGAGGAGCTAATGAGAGACATCAGACTTGTTTTTCGGCCTTTCCAAGTATGCAAGTTCTAATGCGAGATTCATTCCCATTCTTCCAGCTGGCCTTTGATGCCAGCAGTGAGCAATCATTCTAATTGGCCATGGCAATACTGATGAAACATTTCAGAGCAGGCGGAAAAACATAGGATTGGAAAATTGAATCAATATCATTAATCACTCACAGGAATCTCGTATTAATTGGGCCTGCTTTCTATTAGGAGCCAAAGAGACAAGTGCACGGTGAGGCTATTATCAGGCCAGCCGCATGCTGACCCGATCTGTCCTCGGCTTTGCCAAGTTTCGAGTTCAGCAGGAGATCACTCCTCCAGTGCTTCTCGCTGCGGAAAGCAAGCTGTCGGTGTTGTAACACAGTCACCCCACGGAGACTAATCAGCTCTGACGAAAGCTGGCATAAGAATTGGTGTATACCAAAACAGCTTAGGTCATCCTGGATGGGAAGGACGGGAGAAAGTGAGGCTTCAGGTGATGAGATTTAGCACGGCTGGGTGTGCGCATGGGCATGCATCATGAAGGACAGTCCTTCCTGCTCCACTTTGTTGCAGACATGACACAACATTGACTTTGGACGGCAGATGATACGGAGCTTTATCAGATCCAAACGGGCGGATTCATCCTTCCTTTCGGTATTCTTTGCGTAACATTAGGAGGCTCACACTTTCGGGTTGTCTTGGGTTGGGCCATCTTTCAATTGTTATTCCAGTGGTTTAGATGAGTTATGACACCTTTGAATTTTATTGCGGTCGTGTCTATCGGTAACCCTGACGTTCTTAATTATATTGCATCATTGCAGCCCCTCTGCGAAAACAACAGATCCCTTTCCGACAGAAGCATTCGAACTTGGTTCTATTAGGGAGCCAACAGTTATTCCCTCCCCTTGCAGCAAGGAGTGAAAACACATAGCTATTACAATAGTTGGGGGGGGGGGGCAGATCAAGCATGACAGACTCAGAGCTAGGCAGTGGGAACCGAAACATAAAAGCCCCTTTAACGAGCAGCATGAGCTTTATGAGAGCGCGACAGCTTTGCCGAGTGAGCCTTGCCCAGAGTGACATGGCAAGCCTAGTAAAACGGTGCCCATCTGAATTCGTCTCCAAAGGCCATGCCAGGCGAGGAGGTGACAGGAGAGTCATCCAGCGAGACTCTGAAGATCGCTGGACAAGCCACCCTGCTTTTTTTTGCTCGTTTTCCCCCTGCTTAATAATCCTGTCTGGATACTTAAAAGGAACCTGTAAAACAGGAGAGGCTGAAGAAACTACCTCAAGTGGAAAGTTTTTATGCAAATGCAGGCACGAGCGGCGAGGAAGACAGGGTGCAGCTGCCGGACCCCGGGGACCGCGCTGTGTGCTTTGGCTGAAGGCGTGGACACGGGAGCAGGCCGAGCAGGCCCTGGCCCATCTTTTGAAGTGGTGCTGCTTGTGCGCTATTTTTCTTGGCTATCGTGTCTGCGCGGAAAATGCAGTGTAACAAAGTTCTGCCCGGGTTCATATTTTTCCCTTTTATTTGTCTTTAAAGGACGGAGGAGCTATTTGAACATGACACTGGCACTCTAATCTCCCTCTAATCCTTTTACAGCACTTGGCTTTTACACAAACCTCTCAAACCCTAAAAGCCTGTATGTGGGCCCACATTTCGGTTCCTCACCTTATCAACTCACATATAAGATCTAAAGTAGTCACTGAGTAAGTCATCATATGTTTTAAAACTTCCAGAGATAAAGGCAGGCTTGCCAGGATTATAAGAATGCCTGGTAAATTTACAGGTAGGCAGCCGAAGCAGCTGGATGAGCTACATAGGGCTACATAGGAAGGCTCTGGCTATGGTGCACGACCCAAGCCAACCTCTTTACAACGAGCTTGAGCTGTTACCTTCAGGACGATGCTTTAGGACGCCCATAACCGCAAAAAATCTTTACAAGAAATCTTTTATTCACACTGCTGTCAGTCTCTGGAACCATGCTTAATTATTCTTAGCATGTAAGGATTGAGGGTTTATTCATATAATAAGTCGTGGTCTGGCGTTTAGGGAACCAGCCTTGTGACCGGAAGGTCACTGGTTCGATCCTCTGAACTGACAGTATGTGACTGAAGTGCCCTTGAGCAAGACACCTAACCCCCAACTGCTCCCCAGGTGATGTGGATAGGGCTGCCCACCGCTCTGGGCAAGTGTGCTGGTATGTGGTGTTTCACTGCACAGATGAGTTAAATGTGGAGGTGAAACTTCTCTGTTGTGGGACTAATAAGGGTCACTTAAAACACTAAATATTTTATGTCTATATGTTGCAATGCTTATGCAGTTGAAGCTGTGTTGAGACTATAAGGGTATGTACTTTATTTCCATAAGAGGTCATTTGAAAATGACAGCTAAGAGATTCATTTATTTTAGCTTTTATTTATTATTTCAGCTTTTAAATGGTAACTTTATTAGTATTAACCTTGTTGGTGTTTAGTGGCATTGCCTTTAACGTGAAACAAATGCTTCTCACAATAATTTGGGCAGTCATGTGCTGGAGGTCAGGGATCCAGCCTCGTGACCGGAAGACACCCAACCCCCAACTGCTCCCCGGGCGCTGCGGATTGGGCTGCCCACTGCCCCGGGCAAGTGCGCTCACTGCCCCCTAGTGTGTGTGTGGTGTTTCACTGCCCAGATGGGTTAAATGCGGAGGTGAAATTTCCCTGTTGTGGGACTAATAAGGGTCTCTTAATCTTAATTTAGAAGGAGTGGGTAAAAATTCTGGAGTAACTCAGTCAGGTTTTCGGGCCTCCTTTATAGGACATGCTATAAACATTTTCTATAGGATTCAGGTCAAGACGTCACTTTGATGGCCACTCCAGTAATTCCAGTTTGCTGTCTGTAACTTTGGAGGACTGCTTAAGATCATTTCCCTGTTGGAAGATCCAGCTTTGACCAAATTTGAACTTTTTTTGATGTCTTGAGGTGTTGCCTTGGTGTTTCTAGGTAATCTTGCTTCCTCATGGCGCCGTCTATTTTCTGAAGTGTAAATGTCCCTTTTAAGGCACAACAACCCCCACAACACGATGCTGCCACCGCCATGCTTCGCAGTTGGGATGGTGTTCTTTGGATAAAAAGCCTCACCCTTTTCCCTCCATACTTAGCGCTGATCAT
The DNA here is from genome assembly GCF_015220715.1 of Pygocentrus nattereri. NCBI lineage: Eukaryota > Metazoa > Chordata > Actinopteri > Characiformes > Serrasalmidae > Pygocentrus > Pygocentrus nattereri. The sequence continues at coordinate 45,645,527 of NC_051218.1, forward strand.
TACGGCCAAACAGGTCTTTGTCCGAGTGATGACTTGCAAACTTCCGTATGGCATTTTATGCTGGTCTTGGACTAGGGGCTTCTTTCTGGTGCAACAGCCTTTCAGGCCATGGCAATGTAGGACTTTCTTAATGGTGGATATAGATACTTTGCTACCTGAGGCATTCGGCTCCTCCTTATTTCCTTTGTTGTTGTCGGACTAAAGTTCATTCAGCCTGGGAGCTCATTTATGCCTTCCTTCTTGAATGTTCCATCCTTTCTGTGTGGTTCCAAGATTTTTGTATTGGCCAAGTTGCTTGCAATATAGCCAGAGTGTACTATTTTTTAACTCCTAATTATGACAACTAGCCAATCACAAACCTCTTCAATTCATTATGCCAATTTCTGGAATCTTCTAGACTTTAAAGAGACAGTTAACTTGGTGGATATAAACTGTTTCTGTGTCTAATAGATTATTTTTAAATCACCTCTGATGTTAACAAAAAAGATATCCAACTGACTTGCCAAAAGACCTATATGATGGAGAAATATGGAATATCAGTGGCATCTCTAGATTAGGGGCCTGGCCCCACCAGATGTTGATGTGCAGCAGTGCACAACATGATTAATAATCAAACCTGCTGAGTGCAGCCAACAAAAAAATAACAAATTGACAAATGTCTAGATGTTTAGTAATGTGGTTTACAGTGTGGGGTGTTGCTACGCAGTTAGTCAATGTTCCTAATCAGTTGCAGTTGCCACTCATAATAGCAAAGCAATATAATGAGTCGAGTCAAAAACTTGATACCAGCCATTAGAGCAGAAATCTGAGATTACATGTTTGGGAAACTCCAGCCAGAGGATTTCAACATCATTTAGTCTGCAAAGGACAAAAACAGCTCCATCAGTCCAGAGAGGTTCAAGAGAAAACCATGGCTAACTGTGAGTGTAGCTAAAACACTCTCCTTCTCTCCTCGCCTGCTTTTGCTGTGCTATCACTTGAATTCATTCATGGATTGGTGGAAAAGTTGTTGACAAGTTTTCCCAGATGAAAGATTGTGGCGCATCTTTTCTTTTCGAGCAGTGAATATTACCGATGAGCAGTGGTGGACAGTAACTGAGTAACTGAGTAAATGTAATTGTTTTCTGTACTTTAGTATTTTTGGTGTATCTGTACTGAAGTTTCTCCGTTCTGGACTTTCTCCTTTCACTCCACTACATTTCAGAGTCTAATATCCGACTTTTTCCTCCTACATTTTGAGAAATCTGTCGTTCCTTTTGGTTTCTGTGTGTATAAAAACGTCACATGTCAAAACGAAAGAAGCGCAAAGCCAGAGCACCAATCAGGGCCCAGCGGTCACTTTGTTTAGAGCTGGGCCCTGATTGGTGCTCTGGCTTTGCTCTAGATTGGTTTACCAAGAGAGACGCTGGAGGACTTTCACCTGAAATGAGTTCATGAAGCCAGTCAGGTTATAAAAATGATAACAGGACATCAGAGCCAGAATTACTCTTTTAGTACTTTTACTTTATTGTATCCCACCAGGCTTTCTGTGCCAGAGAAACCACTGATTGTATATCAGTGGAGTTGGGACTGTACCTGTTGTACCTGTTGAAGGAACAAGAACAAACACAAATTTCCAACATTGTTGTCCAGTAAAGTTCTATTCTATTCTATTCTATTCTATTCTATTCTATTCTATTCTATTCTAAAAGAATAAGTGAATAATAAGCCTAGTGTTCAACAGGACAAAAGGATTCTTTCCTATAAGAGAGCAGATGGAGTGACTGTGTGGATCTAGTCTAACCTTCGTGTCTGCGCTTTATCTGCACACTGTGACATCATTACAAGCTTTTCATGCGTGCCCTTTATCGCAGGTCTGATGTCACTTCAGGCCAGAACTAATCCCACTTCTGTTGTCGCAGTGAAAGAAACATCACTATACAAATAACCAGTGATATTTTCCTAGCATTACTGCAGCATCACCGTGACACATACAGTGATTACTACTTTGTCAGACACAATGTCAGACATCTGCTTGTTTGAAGGCATAGGAAGGAACTGATTCGTATCTTGTGGTCCACAGGATTACACTGCAAACTCTGCAGAAGTGCCAGTCCAAATACATCAAAATCACTGACCCATATGGGAGAAAACAACATAACGCCCACACCAGCATGTTGACCATAATCTAATACTCACATTTTGGCAGACCATAGTGTTACTGACATGAACATATAACTTTGTCTTCACCCATTTTGCAAGAAACAAAACTTTTTGCGTTGTGACTGTTTGTTGTCCCGAAGCCATCTCATCCTCACACATTACAGTCGTTTATTTAATTAAGCATGGGACGACGTCCAAAAGCAGCACATTTGTGCCTGTCAAAAACACGACAGACTCAGTCTTTAACGCTGGTTCCCATCAGTGAATCACCCCAGAATTCAGAAGTGTTTGTGTTCGTTGTGCTGACGCTGACATCAGTTGCTGAGTTTATGTGGGCCTGCGGACAAGCACGCTGTGGTTAGGCATGGTGGCAGGGAGAGGGCACAGTATTAGAAAAGCCTGAAGCCATCTCTCTCTCTCTCTCTCTCTCTCTCTCTCTCTCTCTCTCTCTCTCTCTCTCTCTCTCTCTCTCTCTCTCTCTCTCTCTCCCTCTCTCTCTCTCTGTCTCTCTCTCTCTCTCTCTCTCTCTCTCTCTCTCTCTCTCTCTCTCTGTCTCTCTCTCTCTCTCTCTCTCTCTCTCTCTCTGTCTCTCTCTGTCTCTCTCTCTCTCTCTCTCTCTCTCTCTCTCTCTCTCTCTCTGTCTGTCTCTCTCTGTCTCTCTGTGTCTCTCTCTCTCTGTCTGTCTCATGCACAGTGTCTGTCTCTCTCTCTCTCTCTCTCTCTCTCTCTGTCTGTCTCTCTCTGTCTCTCTGTGTCTCTCTCTCTCTGTCTGTCTCATGCACAGTGTCTGTCTCTCTCTCTCTCTCTCTCTCTCTCTCTCTCTCTCCAGACAGCTGCAGACTCTGTTGGAAACAGATTGCAATGTGATTCTATCACTGGACTCCGCACAGGTGTCATAAATCAGCTAATGAGAGGTCACCATAGCAACCCACAAGGAATTTGAGAACTGGAGATGGACACTTCTGATGCAGGGAAAAGCTGTGGCCAGCGGGACAGTCAGCAAGAAAATCCAGAGTTCGGGATCAAAAGTTTGCTTCTTTAGTTTTCTTTAGTGCTGCGATGTGGGATGCTAATGTAGCTAATAAGTAATGGAAGTCTATATTTCACATTATTAGCGTAAAACATTAAATCACATCACTTGCCCAGGCACCAAGGTGGGGGGGCTTAGACCCTGAGAAGATCACCCCCCCACAGCCAACTGTGCTTTGCACACTGTGGAATTAGACCTCCACCTTTAATCCATCCGTGCAGTGAAACACCCACATACATGCACACTAGTGAACACACACACTAGGGGCAGTGAGCACACTTGCCCGGAGCGGTGGGCAGCCCTATCCACGGCGCTCGGGGAGCAGTTGGGGGTTAGGTGTCTTGCTTAAGGGCACTTCAGTCATGGACCATCAGCCGATGGGATCGAACCAGCAACCTTCCGGTCACGGGGCTGGTTCCCTGACCTCCAGCCCGATGCGCATATAACCAACACAGCAACCACAACCGATGCACACCCCGCCCCGACTCCACTCTCGCTCGCTGGACGAACATACAAATGAGCATGTTGACCAATCAGACTGCTGATATGAGGTGTGAAAACGCCCATAGTCAGGCTACACATGCACATCTGCAGGGCATTGTGGATGGTAGGAGGAGATGAAAGATCACTATTGGTTAACAGCGAGGCCGGCAACCCTCATGCTAAGAGGAGCTATTTGTTCTCGTCACCTTGACAGCCACAACATTTTAAATCCATTTTGCCATCTTGGCTGTAAATATGTCTCATGTGCTAAAATACAAATGAAAACACAGACATACTTTGCTCTGCTTTAGGCTTTAGCTCAGCTGTAGCCGCTTTTCTTGGAACGGGAAAATTCTTACAAGAACGGCCGAATGAAATGTCAGCTTTGTGACTTTTGTGTCTGACAGTTTCTCGTTGCAGATTAAACGTAACAGGAAACCAGCTGGAGTGACTATAATTGCAAATAAGTCCATCTTCAGTCTTTACCTTTGTCCGTTTTGTTACCTACTAGCTGGGCAAGATTGTGGTCTGCGTTGCTGTGTGACCAGCAGCCTGCGCACCAACCTTCAAGGTGAATTAGCAGATATAGGCTAGATTAACTCCAGTGTTTAAGACCATTTATTGTTAAACTGTGTTGAACAATCAGCAGAGCTTTATTTTACTGTAAAGGAGGATTATTTTAGTTTTACCTACTAGTCTAATTCAGCTGTGGAGCTGCAACAGAGCAGTAAAAAGCTGACCCCTGGGTTCACATATGTTGTTTGAACACATTTAAGTTTTAAAAACTATATTAAGCCACTTCAAGTTACAAAGCAAGCCTAACTTAAGCCTAACTTAAGCTAGATGAGACGTCCAACTCGGCCAACAGTTGCAATTCACTTCGCTCTGAAATTCAGCTTTAACAGGAATAAATTAAAGAGAATAAAATACAAACTCAGCCCTACAAAAGGCACACGGGACTTTGCTCTGATCAAAGTATTTTAAACGTTTTGTGGTTTTGTTATTGTTTTATTATGTTCAGCAGTTGCAGCTAAACATTTCTGAATCTGGGTCTCATGTCCCTGCACTTTAAATTAAGAAATGTAATAACAAATGCCGTTTTTTGAGGTACATTTACATTATATACATCTTTGCTTTCACTGCTTGTGGCCAATCACAGTTATTACACTCACTGCATCACTCCTGAACACACAAGATAGTCTAAACCCCAGTTCTGCTATTGCTTTAATAGCGTCACTGCATAGCAACCGTTGTTATCAGCCATTACTTTATTGAAGTGATCAGTGCTTTAGCGGCGTGCCAGCATTTCCCGTTGATATAATTCCTATTTTGAATTTGAGTTCAGACATGGTCGGTGAATTTGGTACTTAAAATGCTGTTTTACTAGAATAGCTTAAATAGGCTCTGTCAAAATGTCACTTTTGTGGATGAAATCATCAAGAAAGATAAATTGGTTCATAAACATTTGACATGCCTGCCTTGGCAAAATGTCTCACAGTTTAGAGAATCGTGTTTTTATTGCCCTCTCATGTAAGACAGATGGCCTGTCTAGCAAAGTTTTTCAGGCACCACAGCTGCACTTGCCCTAAATGCACAGAGCTGTTATGTAATCTCCGAGACTTGTCTGTGGTTTCTGACGTTGACTTACTGCTGTCTATAAAAATGGACAGAAGTGCATACACACAACTAAAATGAGCCGGAGCTGCCATCGTAAAGCCTTAATCATGTCCACAATTTTGTCCATTTTTATTAAGCGTGGGACACCGAACACTGCATTTGTTGATTGATTATATTTGGGATAATGCAGAAACTGCTATTCAGCCGGAGTCGATAACCTTTTCAGCTCCTCGGGACCACCGGTGGTCCCAAAACGCGTTTGGTCGTGTTCTTCATATCGTTCATATTCCATAAGCTCCATTCAGAAGCTGGGCGTCGTGTGAGGCTGTAGCTCTTCTCTCCAGTCTAATAGACGGTGACGTCATTTTAAACCCTTATAATAAAAGAAGCTGAACTCAGTTTGTTTTTCTACTGAAAGTCGACCCGTTTTTCCCCAAATCTGGGCTCTAAACTATAAACAGACGGCGTCTCTTCAGTGATCTGCTCTGGAAACATCACTTTTAGAGAACAACACAAAGAGCGGCGCAGATTTTTGGCTATCAGCAGTAAATTGAAATGTGGAGATCATAAAACACACGTTCTGTTCATTGGAAGAGAGCTAAATAAATAAATAAATAAAATGAAAATTTACTTCAATTTCATGCAGTTACTGCATAATTTGGCTGACAATTCGGTGATGAAAGTTCAGATGGGCAAACCAAAATATACCCTGGTGAACAGAGGACAAGGACACTTCCACTATCACGCATTACCCTTCTATGGAAAGTGCAGCTCTGCGCTGAAGCCTTTGGTTTGACCCAACTAACGAAGGAAATGTTGAGCCATTACAGCCTTTCTGAAGGGCCATGTGAGGTCAAGCATCACATACTTTGACTACCAGCCGCTGCTCTTGTGGCTACTACTGAATCTGTCAGATTCCACAGAAAGCCAAACACTGAGCAGCGACCCGCTTATTTTGTTAACCCGCGCACGAAAATACATTAAGAGTTTCGGAAAGCAGCTTTAATGCCGAGGCCATCATTTTCTAGTGCGGTTTACAACTCATCAGCGTGGCCACCTTTGGCTGGCTTTTCCCTCACGGCTTGCTGACTGCCGAGAGCTGGACCGCAAATCCCGCTCCATGATTTTTTTCAGCTCCGGCCTCCTCGCACGCTCCAGCCACGTTGCCCTGCTCTCCTGTCACAGCCAGGAAGCAGTAGCTGCTGCACACCCTCTACTACCGCTGACCGCACTCTGATGGCAGTGCACTCCCCTTCCTTGTTGACTGAGGATAGCTGGACAATCATGACAACTATGGATGTGCTTGGGTACTTCAGGACTTGCTAAACTGTTCTGAGTGATTATGTATAACGAAGCAAGTACTACTTGGCTTTTCACTGATACTGTAATGACACTTGCGCTGTAACACTGCTGCAACTCTTCGTTAGTTATGTCTATTCTCGTTGTGCTTTAGGCTACGTTCACATTACAAGCCTCGGTCCTCAAATCTGCCTCATGAGCTCCTCCTACTCAGTGACGTCACGTGACAATCACCGCATCATTAGCACAAACTAACGAGCAGAACGAGCTTCACTGAGAAGATCATTAACTGATCAGCTCTCAGCTTCATTATTAGTGCCAGACGGAGGAGGAAAAGGTGAGATGAGCTGCTTTTCCACCGTTTACAGGCTTTAACTTCTGTCTGTCTGTCTATCTATCTATCTATCTATCTATCTATCTATCTATCTATCTATCTATCTATCTATCTGTCTGTCTGTCTGTCTGTCTGTCTGTCTGTCTGTCTGTCTGTCTGTCTGTCTGTCTGTCTGTCTGTCTATCTAGCTGTTTGTCTTTGTGTCTGTCTGTCTGTCTGTCTCTTTCTGTCTGTCTGTCTATCCATCCATCTACATCTGTTTCAGTCAAGTGATCTTTTTCGTGCAGTGGCTGCTTTAATCTCCTGCTGTGCCTGAGTGGGCATGATGGTTGAGGATTGAAGAAAAGTGGATATCAAGATAAAAAACCAGTGACGTGTTCAAGATTAAAAAATAATTGATCTTTAATTCACACAAAGTTCACATTAGTTACTGCGTTATATAATACTGTGACTATTAGTTGTCTTTCATATCACAGTGGACCACCCAACACACAGGAGACCAGAGTTTTTTCCCTGATTACACAGATAAAAGCACAACTTCTCGCCCTGTTTCTCCCATGACGTTTTGAGTCTCTATGGATAGAAGTTTGCTAAAAACTCAAATGTAATGTTTACAGATTTATATTTAGCTGTATTTAGTGTACAGTCCCTCTCCATACCCTGTAAAGACCTGACGTTATAAAGAGTCGCCTCTGATGCTGCGGCTTCAGTACTGGATTTGTGAGCTGTACGCTGTTAGAAATAAGTTTTTTTTTCGTTCATCGAGGTACTCAAAGTTCCAGCAGTGGGTTTAAGGTCTGATTGTGGAGCTTAAATCAGGTCCTCCAGGTGAAAAGTTGGTATTTGTTCCTTTTCATAACCGAATGTTTTAAAACAGAGCAGTAGAGTAAAAGCCTGGAGGCGAGGCGAGGCGAGGCGGGGTGTGTGGAGTCAGTCCAGCTTAGAACAGATCATTTCAGTGGATCATGGTTCAGTTATGATCCCTGACTAAAGGTGCCGAGATGGAGCCTTGAGGGTCCCACCCCAGTGACCAGAGGGGGACTGACCCAGAGACAGTTTCATACCGTAGTTTCTGAGACTGTAAGTTTTTAAAGATGAAAAAACTGTATGTAAGAGAGAGAGTGTGTGATTTTTATCACTGGTCTGTTTATCTCAGTTATTTAATGTTAGGTATGTGAGCCAATGAACTGCGTGGCCTGTTATGCACTGCAATGCTGTCAACTATAACATAATTGACGAAGAGACCCTTATTAGTCCCACAACGGGGAAATTTCACCCCCACATTTAACCCATCAGTGCAGTGAAACACCACATACATGCCATTGAACACACACTAGGGGGCAGTGAGCACACTTGCCCAGAGCGGTGGGCAGCCCTATCCACAGCACACGGGGAGCAGTTGGGGGTTAGGTGTCTTGCTCAAGGACACCTCAGTCATGTAGTGTCTGCTCTGGGGATCGAACCGGTGACCTTCTGGTCACAGGGCTTGTTCCCTAAACTCCAGGCTCTTCATTAAACATTATCGTGTCAGTTTTACATGAATACAGTCAAATCGTATTTTTCAGCTGTTCTCAGATTAAACTATAGAGCTCTCTGTATTTGACTCTCCCGGTCATTAAAACAGTTCAGTGAAGCCTGATGGCTTTGCTTGTTTATGCGAGTAAGTATGTTGGCTTTGCTACTCCAAAAACACGAGTTACTGAATGTAAGCACTTTCCTGAGGACCCGTAGTTAAAGATGAGGCTGAGAAGACAGACAGAGCCCAGCTGTAGTGCTAACTAGACTCCAGAAACAATGAAAATCAATTTATCTGACAAATAACATGAAGGCACGTCATCCGCTGAGGAGAAAGTACCTTGTGTAGAAGACAACGAATCCTCATCATCTGACACTTGATAGCTCATCTGAAGGGGCAGCCTCTGTTACTCATCTAGCACGAAAACCTACCAGATTCCCTCGACATGCTCATTTGCTTGCTGCTATATTTTTGATCAACATCAAAAAGCTGTCACCCGAAAAGACTACAGCTTTTTATTTTTTGGCCAAAAGTCCTTTATTTGACGTTGTTTTCCCTCCATGCCATTAACCGCACATCCATTTGTGAACGGATCCGTTCATATTATGGATATTCGAATATCAAAATGAGTCACCATGCACATCCCTAATAACAGGTTGCTCTAATCATTAAATGCAAATATTATTCTACCACTTTGTTTCGTTGTCATCAATGCTAAAAAATATCTGAGCTTCAATGAAACACAAACTTTGGCTGGGAAAGCAAAATAAAGGACTTAATATTCTCTGAAATGTATACATATTTAACGTATGTCCCATGTGTTTTTGGTTGGGGCTTTTGTTTATGAGCATTTAATCTTGAAAGGCATTCGCTTGTGTTGAGTTCAAAAGGGAACGACTATAAATTGGTGTAAGCTACACCAGCATCTGACACATTTGGACGTTCTCACCCACGGCACATTAGAGTGAGCTAAGCCTTTTTCCTTGGGTTGACTTTGTCTCTCGTTCCTCAGAGCTGTTCTGCCGACAGACTAGAGAACAATATTGTGGTTTCTAATTGAGACACTCTCTGGGAGGCTGGTGGTTCCCACACAGCAAAGCAATTCCCAAGACCAGACCAAGACAGACTTCTGGTGAGTTATGTATTGAGTGCTGCGTGCCGCAGTCAGCAGCCTGCTAGAATGTTCAGAAAGTCATCTGAGCTCTTTCCTTCAGCCCTTTTCATCACGTTTACTGTAAATATTATGAAGATCCTGTAGTTTCGGTGCCGTTATCACGTTCTTTGTGATCACGCTCGCTCAGCTAACGTAGAAAACAGCTGATAAGGATTACCTGATCAGAGTCAGAATCTGACGCGTGTTATTACCAGAGTTTCACCCATAAGACATCATAAATCCACATTTGCAGCTCAATATGTCAAGTATTGATGATCAATCATCACGAGCAGACCTGATGCACTTCAGAAAAAATGCAGCAGTCGAGGGCATGGCTCGGAAAGCTGCCGCCCCTGGTGACCAGGATGCAATCCTTCTTCCTCGAGGCCTTATCATTGCGTCACCTTAGCTGGATCATCAAGAGCAAATGAGCCTTGTTACACTCTGCCTCGGAATTCCCTACAGGGACATCAGTGAGGAATAGGCTCCAAGACTCGCTAGAGTAGATCCCTCCGTCTCTCTGCAAAAGCCATCCATTTCGCTGCACTTTCTCTGCGAGGGCTGATTCATGTGATGTCAGTATGGTAAATGAAGTGAGTTACAGTAAATGATATTTTCACAACAATACTATTTTTGTATCGTTTCGCTGGAAGATGGTCTTATTATTGGTTTTCTTGACAAATGGGATTTTATTTTCAATGCAATGTGGAAAACATACAGTGCTATTTTAACAGTCCGTTCCTTTCTCAAGTCACACAATTGACTCCCTATTAGACAAGCAGTCTATTGACTCCTTGTGTACAGTAATATGGTGGAATGTGCTGTGGAACAAGGCTGTGGACGACTGCTGGTCACTCAGACTAAGCTGTGGTCAGTGGCTTGAGGCACCGGTCTAGGACCTGCTGATACAAATGCCGGGTGGGCTGAGATGACCGCAGGTGTCAGCATCCCTGGCCTTCTGCTCTGCTGGAATCAGAAGATCTGCTTGACGAAGGAAAAATAATATCAGAGTAAGACGAAAGGATGGTAAGAGTTTGGTTGACACTACTGTTCGATCATTAGAAGCATTATACTTTTAGTTGTTCTTCTTCGTCTTTTCTTTTATAAGAAGCTAAACTTGAGGCTTGGGCAATATGATGATATTTACTGTTGAAAAATAAATTAATAATAAAGTTAATCTTAAATTACCTCACGTTAAATCACCATATTATTTCCTGAGCATAATGCCAGTTCTATAAAAAACACAGACCAACTGCAGGGAGTACAGTTAAGCCTGAGGTGTAACTAAGCTAGTGCAGTATGTGAAATGTTATAAAACAATTCAAATCTTAATACGTGGTAATATTATAGTTTTGCCATATCGTCCACCCCTGCTGGGTGAATGTTCCCATAATCGATTAAAGGAATATTTCTGGGAAAAGTCATATTTTACACATTCGTGCACCTACGCCAGATGCTGTGGATCAGCCGAGACATGTTTGGTCTCCAAATTGTGCTTCTTTAGTTCAGAGATGGAATTTTGAGGCTAACGCTGGTAACAAACTCTAAAAGTCGATAGACACGCAGATCTTAATAAATACGTCCCCAAAACTTTTCTCAGTGTGCTCAAACGTTTTTGCGCAGGCACAATCCTTCAGTCCACTACAAGTCACTCATCAGAAAAGAAACCGAGCACGTGGAGTGACACTCTGGATTCTCTGCCATCTGTGTGTTGCCCATCTTTCAAACAAGTCTGATCTCGTGCAAGTGCAGACTGAGAAATCCGAAAGAACTCTGAGAGTTTACATGCACTGAGAAATCTGATTACTGACATAAAATCCAGCCTCTTTATCAGAAGTTTCAAGTTTATTTGTCATTTGCATAACATATCAGGACATTTATGCATTGAAATGCTTGTGGTGAGGCTCAGATAATCTCTCTCTACAGACAGTAACTATATATATATATATACATATAATTTACACAAAATCTAGAGAAATTATACACAAAATATAGTGAAATATACATAAAATATAGACACAATATACACAAGACATAGAGACAATATACATTAAAGTGACTTGAGTGACTCTGTGCTATTGTTCTTTAAAGTGGCTTAGTGTTAAACTGTTATTGTCCATAGCAGAGATGATATGATACAGTAATAATACTGAGAGTGTGACTGAGTGAAGTGGTAGTTGGGGACGGACCCAGAGCTTCACAGCTTATTCAGAAGCCTGACAGCCTGTGGGTGGAAACTGTTCATTAGACCATTTGAATAAACGGATAACGGCAGAAATCTGATTACGATCGGATTATTGAGCGCATTTAAACGCACTCACTGGTACCCTGATAGCAGATTTTCACCACAAAATGTAGCTGATGATGGATGACTGATGACAGCTGACCCTTTCACTTTCCACAACTGGGGTGACCAGAAGGGTGGCCATTCTTCATGCTAGGGTGCCACTGGCCACCCCTAGGCCACGCCTCTGGTTGCAGCCATACTACAAACTGACAAAATTTACAGTCAAAGTCAATTCAACACAAATTACTACAAAATGTACAAGGAGATGAAAACGCTCGAGCTGTTTTTAACTGTGAATAAAGGTGAGTGCTGTTGGGCGCATGCCACAGCAGCTCAACAGTGGGTCTACTGATTCGTGGAACAGCAAACTAATCCAGCCATAGATCTTTCAGTCTAAAAGGTCCTGATAACAGCATCCATTCAGCAAGGCTAAGTGTTATTTCCATATCCGCATCGACTGCCACCATGACTGGTGAGTGACAGTGCTCTTTCACTGTGACAACTGAGCTGTGGAAAAGCAACGACGGGGAAGAAATAAACCAAACACAGGTAAAGGCTCACGCAGACTGACAGACAAAGAAGCACAAACAGACTGTAAACCTCCGGTATGATGAGATTTCCAGCTGTCTCGCCCCTTTCCCACAGCAGGCCAGGCTCTCTCCCTGCATTTTCATTTTCTCCTCCACCTGTATTCCTTGGTCACCAGCGCTATGATTGGCTAGTAATTTGCAGGTCTGTTTGTGAGCAGCCAACCAGCCAATCCCTGCACAGACGCTGAGATGACAGCGGAATTTGTTGGAATAAGGAGGGGGAACAAAATGCAGCCTGCCAGTGATGCCTGACGGGTGTCATTCAACAGAACGCCATCCACAGAGCTGCCGGTGTTATTAATAGAACCCTGATCAGGGCGCGATGAAAATGAACATATTTCTCCTTTTGTTCCGCCACTCCTGCACTCCCGTCTCTCAGCACACAACAGATTATTTTTAGATCATATTTTCCAGCTGGTGTTTTCATCTCCGAACAGGCAGCTCGCTAAATTTAGGCCCAATCAATGTTTCCATCTGTGGCAAAAAGGTCTCGGAAAAGTGTGAAAGCCTTTAAAGAGGACATGCTCTTTGATGCTCCTCAGAGGCTCTAGACAAAAGCCCGAGATAACCCCAGTACTGAAGGTGAGTGAAGGAGGTTAATGAGACAGATTTAGTGAGAGATTAACTCTTAAGCAACTTTTGATCAACACCAATAAACAAAACAGACAAATCACTGGTGTTGGAAGAAAACCTCGTATCTCCAAAATGGTGACTTTACAGGAGAAGGAAAAAACTTACCTTGCTTTTAATGTAAGCCAATGGAACCAGACATCTTTCCATGTAATTTTGGGGTCATGTCTGTTGGTCCATTCATTATGCACTTTACATCTTCTAAGCCACATCTCCTTCTGGGTCACAGGGGGCGCTGGAGCCTATCCCAGCTGTCATCAGGCGGAAGGCAGGACACACCCTGGACAGGTCGCCAGTCCATCATAGGGCAGACAGACAGACGCATTCACTCACAAACTCACACCTAGGGACAATTTACCATGTTCATACCTGGAGGAAATCCACGCAGACACAGGGAGAACATGCAAACTCCACACAGAAAGGAACCTGGAATCGAACCCAGGCCCTTCTTGCTGTGAGGTGAGAGCACTAGCACTGGGAGAGGCAAAAAACAAACAAAAAAAAACACGCACATCCACAAGGCATGTGCCAAATAAGTCCCAGAGAAAAGAAATTCCCGAGCACACAGTCTTAATTAAAGTATAAAAAGCCCTTATGGAAACTTGGCAATATGTATGAAAATGTACCGACGTGTTGTGGCCTTCTCAGGCCTTCATCAGGACGCAGAACGACGGCATGTGAATGTTCTTTGCCAGTGATCTAACATTACTTTTTAAATGTGAGTTGCAGGCAAGTTTGTTTGATATTTGAAATAGAATGAAAAACAGAAATAATAATAATAATCTTATTGCGAAAGTATTTGACCACCTCCTCGTTTCTACGCTCACTGTCCACTCTGTAGTTCTACAGTTACAGACTGTAGTCCATCTGTTTCTCTGATACTCTGTTACCCTGTTCTTCAGTGGTCAGGACCCCCATGGACCCTCACAGAGCAGGTACTGTTTGTGTGGTGGGTCAGGCTCAGCACTGCAGTAACACTGACGTGGTGGTGGTGTGTTAGTGTGTGTTGTGCTGGTCTGAGTGCATCAGACACAGCAGTGCTGCTGGAGTTTTAAACAACAAAGCAGGTGTGTCTTATAAAGTGGACAGTGAGTGGACACTATGTGTCATAATGTTATGCCTGATCGTTGTATTTGCTACAATAATGGCTTGAAGACTGTTGAGGTGAGTATGTACCACTGCTCTGGAGATTCTTCCCCCATTCAGCATGGCAGATTTACAGCAAGTTGGTTGGATGTTGCTTTACTTTGGCCTCGTTCTCGGGATCACAGTCCTCCTGAAATGTGAACTTCAGTTTCTTCCAGACTCAAGCAAGTTCTTTTCCAGCATTTCCCTGCATTTCCATCCATTCTTCCTTCAGTTTTAATAAGATGCTCTGTCCCTGATGGAGAAAGCATTCACACAGCATCAAGCTACCATCATCATACTTGACTGTAGAGATGGTATTTCTTCAGACATAGACAGCATTAGGCTTCCACCACACATAGCATTTTGAATTCCGGCCAAAAAACTTTGTTCCAGCATGCCTGTTCCAAAGGGGAGCCCTCAGGACCGTCTGGAGAAGGCCTAATGATTTCTGGGAACGGGAAAACTCGAACAAAAAGCTGGCCGATGAGAAGCAACTTCAGCCTCATAAAAAGTTAAACGTTGAGAGACGTTTCGCAAGAAACTATTATAGTTTTTCAGGAAAAGTTTCCTGCTGGAGATGTGAGAAAAGTGGTTATAGCTGATCTAAAGATTAAAGCAGAGCGATTTTCTGTTTATATTATATTTTAGCCTGTACTAGTGCATGAACACATACTGAGACTTACTTATGCCACATTGTGGCTCCCAAGGTGGTTTGATTTTTGTTGACAGGGCAAAATGGCCCTTCTTAACATTTGGGTTGCTGACCCCTGCTATAGGCTAACACCATAGCTATGATACAAATGTGAAAGTTTATGAAAGTAGTTAACAGATGAAGTTTGTATTTGGACAACTCATAACATGGCTATCTAAATCAGCTTTAGTCCAGGCTAATATGACGAGCTGCCATGCTTCCCTCTGTTCCCGCTGACTCCATTACCCGGAACCCCACTCTGGATCATATGACCACCAGTCTGCCTCACCTGACTACTGACTATCCACACCTGTTCCTTGTTCACATGCTGGTTAGTTTAATATATTAGCCAGCTTCTTTGTGAAATATTGTCTTTGTTCTCAGAGCTTTACTGGGCCTTCTACAGGGAGATTCACTCGAAAGAGGCCCCAGATAATCTGTAATAACTCTCACTAAGATGAAGCAATGTGAATGAATAGCATGCAATGTATTCCTCAGGATATGGAGCTTCGCCCAAGCCAGGATGCCCCTGTGTCCGAGTGATGAGGTAGGCACCGGACAGCCGTCCCGATGTTTAACCTCCGTTTGGAACTTCTGGGTGCAGATCCCCCGTATCCCTTCATGTGTCTGGCAGTAAACAGAGATCACTTCCAGCATCCCATGTAATGCAGTCAATTACACACACGTCCAGTTATGCAGCGCATTTTTGGTTCAGACTGTTTCGTCCTAACGGCAGTTACAGCAGAATATTCGGGGCCTCTTTCGAGTGAATCTCCCTGTAGCTGTCTGTTTGCCTTGTCGTGTTTGACCATTGCCTCGTTTGTTTCTTGACCTTGCCTTTTTGCCTTGTCCTTCCTGTATTGTTGTACTTGCTG
The DNA here is from genome assembly GCF_015220715.1 of Pygocentrus nattereri. Taxonomy (NCBI): domain Eukaryota; kingdom Metazoa; phylum Chordata; class Actinopteri; order Characiformes; family Serrasalmidae; genus Pygocentrus; species Pygocentrus nattereri. The sequence continues at coordinate 45,661,302 of NC_051218.1, forward strand.
GTTTGCTCTTATTTCTGATTTTGGACATTTTTGATTTCCCCTTATGGTTTCCACTTTCCTTGGACTGGCTGATCCTGATTTTGGATCCTCCCTTTGTTAATAAACCCATTTTACTAACGTATGGTCTGAATTCTGTCCAACACAAGCTCCTTAGCTGGCTACATTAGAATGAGAAATGAATGATAGTTAAAAGTTTTCGTTTTTACTGCATAAGAATAGTCACTGTTAACTGTAATTCAGAAACCTGCAGGTACATCAGGCTTTATTATGGTTCGTTAACTGCATAAGTAGCAGTTCCCATTAGCTGGAGACAGATTTTTATAATATATTTTTAATGTATGCTTGTACAGTAATAAATACCAAGAAGTAAGAGAAAAAGACAAGCAGTGAGACAGAGAGAGGTAAATTCATTAAAATCAATGTGAAACTATTACCTAATACAGTATACATATGAAGTGGTATATTTTCAGCTCTATTTTCAGAATGTGATGTGTTTAGGATTTTAGGTTTGCTAAGTGGTTTTTCCTCCTATTTCTACATCTCGGTTGTCTAAAATATAATATAATAAATATAATAAAATATAAATAAATATTATAAAATAAAAACAAAACAAAAATCTAACCACCTTGGGAGCCACAACATTTTTTGTCCATTTTACCATCTTGGCTCTAAATCTGGCTCAGTATGTGCTGATATACTAATACAGGCTAATTACATAATAATATAATTACATAATAATATAAATGAAACCACAGACTTACTTTGCTCTGTTTTAAGCTTCAGCTCAGAGCTATAGCCGCTTTTCTCGCATCTCCAGCAGGAAACTTTTCCTCAAAAGTAGAATATTGTTAAATGTCTCAATATTAAATTTTTAACGAGGCTTCTTATTTGAATTTTCCTTAATGGTGCCTGAGGTGCTAGAATGTAACTACTGCACCTTTTCAGGTGGAACGGGACAATTCAAGCGAGAAGCTTCGTGACTTTTTTAGTGTTTGTCAGTTTCTCGTTGCAGATTAAATGTATCAGGAAACCAGGTGGAGTGACTATAAACACTAAGTCCATTCGTCTCCAGATTATCGATGTCCGTCTTAAATCTCTCTCTTTGCCGTGTCGTAGCTACTAGCTGGTTGAGACTGTCGTCTGTGTTGCTATGGTGACCAGCCGTCTGCGCTGATCTTCAGGGTGAATCAGCAGTTCTACATTAACTCCAGCGTTTAAGACCATTTACTGTTAAACTGAGTTGAATGATCAGCAGAGCTTCATTTTACTGTAAAGGAGGACTTTTACCTACTAATCTAATTCTGCTGTGGAGCCACAAGAGTACAGCAAAGGAGGCGCATCTTGCTGACCCCTGGACTGAACACTTCCATTTCACAATAACAGCACTTTTAGTTGACAGGGGCAGATCTAGCAGGGCATAAATGTAACAAACTGTCTGGCATCCAATGACGGTTTTGAAGTCTCTGAGTTCTCCAGTATGACCCGGTCCACTGCCAGTGTGTATCTATGGAGACTGCATAGCTATGTGCTTGATTTCACACACCTGTTTCCAAAGTGTGTGGCTGAAACACCTGAACTCCGTAATTAGGACGGGTGTCCACAAACTTTTGGCCATGCAGTATATTTGCTATAGTAATTCACAGACACTAATGCTACAGTGCATGATGCTTTAGAGGCGGGCAAAATTGGCAGAAAATGTACTAACGAGGTAAAAAAGGTCCGTTTTGATTTCATGTTGGCAAATTTCTGTGGAAGCTACAAGTGTGATAAAACCACTTCGCGGTGGGAGGTTATACAAAAACAATCCACTCCAGGGTGGCAAACCACCTTCATGCCTTATCCCTTACATAAAGCAGTCTTCCTAGCAGGTGACTCCGAAATGGAGGCCTACCAGCGCGAGACTTTGCGCTAATTGAATGCACCTGTCCGAGATGCTGCAGGGACTTTTATTAGCTGTAGCCAGCGAGAGCAGTCACCATGTTTTCAGCGGCATTTCCAGTAACTTGAGAAATACCAAGGAGCACACGCAACCTCTGACTTGCACAGCACTCATTTAACTGCCTTTTATTATTGTGCGCGTTCGCCTCGCGTCGTGGCACGGCCATTTGAAATTTCCATGATTGTTGAAGACACACTCCACCCATGGAGCAGATTTATTTTCACACATGCTGGATGAGGTGTCTGTAATTTCTCCCCGCCCTGTCGTTGTTTATTCTGCTGTTAAGTGTGAATGTGAGCAGAGACAGGGTGCAAAAAAACAGATCCCTATTTTTTTTTTCTAAGCACCCCCCCCTCCCCTCCCCCTTCCCACCCTGCACACCCCTCACCCTTTACCCCCACTTCTGTTTAGATGTGTCATGAAAGCAGCAGCTTTCCAGAAGGACAGTGATGGGACTGTTCCGTTTGAGATTGCGAAGTGCAAAATATTTCCACAAAAACGTGATTTATTCACACATGTGCCTGTTTCCAGTTACGTTGGCTGAAGGTCGTTACTGTAAAATCTAACAACACATGGAGAACAGAAGATTCCCAATGACAGAAGTTTGCTTTGTCTCAGTTCTGCAGCTCCTTACATGGATCATTCTGCCAAATTGTCTCCGACTGCAGACAGAAAAAAAATTATATATATATATATATATACACAAAAACAAGTATTCAGATCTTTCATATTTACAAGGTTCATCCTACAGTCTATTTAAATCCAAGGCATTATAGACAGCAATAAACTAAGTAGATCGCTGTTGTGGGAAGAAAACCTCGTATCTCCAAAATGGTAGCTTTACAGGAAAAGGAAAAACATCATTTACTTTTAATGTAAATGTAATAATGGAAATCAAAGTCAATGGAACCAGAATTTTTTCCAAGTAATTTTGAGCCGTTTCTTTTGGTCCACAAAATTCACACACAATGTAAAGAACAACAGGTTTCTTCAAATTATGCCAGAAACTGAAAAATGACCAAAAATGGAGATACGAGGTTTTGTTCTGATAACAGGGATGCACAAAATGATCATTATAGGGAGGTGGCTGTCCCAAACTCTAACCTCTAAATTTCATCTTGAGAAAATAATAGTTGCCTTTTTTTAAAAGATCTTTTTAACTGAAAAGAAAGGTAGAAAAGAAAGCGGAGAGATTTCTGTCCATTCGTCCAGAAGAGCATTTGTGAGGTCAGACACTGATGTTGGACGAGACGGTCTGGCTCACAGTCTCCACTCTAATTCATCCCAAAGGTGTTGATGGGATTGAGGTCAGGACTCTGTGAGGGTCAGAGGTTCTTCCACACCAAAATCACCCAGTCATGACTTTATGAAGCTGCTTTGTGCACTGGGGCTCAGTCATGCTGGAACAGGAAAGGTTCTTCCCCAACCTGTTCCACAAAGATAGAAGCGTACGGTTATCCAGAATGTCTTGGTGCTGAAACGTTAATATTACCTTCACTGGAACTAAGGGTTCTAGACCAACCCCTGAAGAACGGCCCCATATCATAATCCCTCCTCCACCAAACTTTACAGTAGACACAGTGCAGTCAGGCAGGTAATGTTCTCCTGGCATTCACCAAACCCCAGCTCGTCCATCAGACTGACCGATACAGAAGCTGATTCCACAGAATGCGGCGGTTCCACTGCTCCAGAGTGCAGTGGATTTGTGCCTATGACAGTGCCATGTTTAAAGTTCTCAGTATGACCCATTCTACTGCCAGTGCTTAATTTTATCCATCTGTTAGTAATGGGTGTGGCTGAAACACCTGAACTCAGTAATTAGGAGGGGTGTTCTGAATACTTTATACGTCCATAAAGTGTGTATGTAATTATCTAAAAAGCTCCTCATGATGATGCAGGATTGTTGTGACAATAGTCAGTAGTGCTTCTTACATTTTACCCTACAGTCTATACATTTTATTGTACTCTGGGAGTGGGAATAGTCATCAATGCATGTCTTGTGTTAGCCACTCTTCATGTGTGAGAGCAAGGTTCAAGCTGCCCTGCTGTTTTTCTTACTATGTCTTTAAGACAGCTATATGTAAATGAGCTCTGTTCTGATTGGCTGCTCTGAGACTAGGCTGAAACACTCCTCATATCCTCCATAGGTGGATATATGTAAATGTGTTGCTTTTTATTACTTGACAAAAATAATACTGCTAAAAACAGTTTCCACATACAGCCTGTCTGCTGTGATGCTTTACCAGTTTTTACATACTACTTTTTTGGTTCTCCTGATGTGGGCCCCTTCAAGTCAAGTCAAGAGGCTTTTACTGTCATTCCCTCTGTACATTTACAGACATTAGAAAATACAGACATTAGACCCAGTAAACAGACAGGACAGTGCAGCACCGACACAGCGCTCACTCTGGACATGAGGTAGTGAGAATACACCCTTCACAAATAATATCACTTTTCACTTCATCCACCACCCACCACCTCATCAACTGTAGAGTGAAAACACTCAGCTCATATCTCACCTGTAGACCCTTCGTGGTATAGATGCTGTGGACTAAAAATGTGTTATGATTTCTGATTCGTGTAACTTTTGTGTCCCTGCGACCATTTTTATGTGGATTTTGATGTGTGTTTGGGGTCATTATCTTGCTGAAAGGTCCACCCTGCTGCATGCCGGTCGGGGCAGACAGCATTTGGACTAAAATCTCCTGGTACTGAGTGGAATTCATTATGATTTTCATCAAAGCCCCTGGACCACTAACAACCTCAAAGCACTAATGATCTTCCACTGTCGCACGCAGTCCCTTTTTTTGCCAAATGCAATGATGTGCATGACCTAAAACATTTCATGTAACATTTAATTACACGTTTCTCATCTGACCATATCACACAATTCCATTTGTAGTTCTAGTGACAAAGTTCAGGTGTTGTATTTTGTCACTTGCTCTTTTTTGTGGAAAGTTTCTGGTCATTTAGTCGACACCTGACAGTAGCCATATTTACATGCTGCCTAATAATCCATTAATAATCCGACTAATAGCTCAATCAAAATAGAATACGTCCATGTAAACACCTCAATCAGAACAGTCTAGTCTGATTGAGGCCTTTTGGAATACAGTTTCTATCCATCTGTCCAACAGGTGGCTAATCCTGTAAATAATCTGTTAAATAGATGAATAATATCCATGTAAACGCCTGTATCCGATTACATTCCCTATCGGAAAGTTTCAGTCCGTTCTGCATGAGCGTCGCGTCATATCGAGAGTTTATACCGTTCAACACGGCGGAGCAGAAACTGGTCTGCAGAGGAGACGAAGTTCATGCTCTGATCTTTAAAAGACGGCGGCGGGACGGACGTCCAGCTTATGCGTCTCAGAGCACGACGTCTTCCTCTCGGCCTTCTTTAATAAGGACATGTGAAGGACGTTTTCCTGAGTCTGACGTCATTTTAAAGCAGTTAAAAACACAATCACTGCTCACTGCTGCTCATCTCACTCTGACTGGACTCACCTGATGTTCGCTGTCATGGTAACGTCTACTCTAAGCGCTGCTCCACGCATGTGCATCATTTTGTGCTTGTAGTGAGCACGTAAACAAAGATTTTCTGTAACTGTAATCTTTGGATTCACCTTTGCCTCTCTTACCACCCTCCGCACTAGATTTTCATGCTTCCCAAACTTCTTTTATCATCACCCTTATTGTGCTTAACGGTCATTTCTTTTTTTTGTACTCCACAACTTTCTGTCTCATTTGAGCCGACAGCTCTTATTGATGGATTGTGAAGCGATTTATTTGTGTGTAACCTCATATTTATACCCCAGGGAAACAGGACAAATGTAATAGACAACAATGGAGTTCCTGGAGACTAGGAGGTATAAAAAGAGAGATTTCTTTTCCCCCAAAGATGCAAATTTGTTTGATTTTATGTAAAATATCCTTTTGGGGTGCCAATAATTTTTCCCCATAAGTTTTTGAAAGAATACACTAACAGCACACCCATAGGAATGAGCTCTATTAGATGCAATGGTTATTCTTTTTCTAATCATTATTTCTTCAAATATTTTGAGGAATATTTGAACCATTATATGTATTGTTTATTTTATGTGACTATGTTGTTTAGCTTCTTGAAGGGTGCTGGTAATTCTGGAAGTGAAATGTTGATGGATTTGTACGTTGCTGAGTCCATGGACGAACCCATCTCCAGTACGAGGGCTGAAAAGGTTTATGTATCATTGCTAAAATCACTATATTTAGCACATAGCACTGACGCCAGCTATCCAGTAAAACTGCATAGCATAGCTTTATGGTGATAATCTAAGGCTGACTTTACACTTTAAAACTTTCTAGAACTAGTTGCATCTTATAATGCAATGATTTTCATCATTAGGATCCCAAAGGACTCTGAGCTTTGATTAAAATTAGGGGTGCCAGGAAAGGAGAAAATGAACAAATACATAGGCCTGTTAACAACAGGCAGACAAAGAACAATAAACAGTGGTACAACTTAAACTCCTATTACCATTAGTGGCTATTTAACCAGCTGGTTACAGAAATGCTAGCTTAAAAAAACTCATTTGTTTGCCATCATAACTTGATGTTCATCATAACAAAGTTGATCAGGTGCATCCATAGCATCTCCTGTTTTGTCTGCTTGTCCATTAATCTGGTGAATTCAGTCGTTTAAAGTGATGTGAAATGATCACGTGACACACAAACAGCATTTCGCTTGGCTGCTTTATAAGCTTGTACAAAGTTGAGACACTTGCACTAGTTATGACTGAGCTTCAAGTGAGTTGCAGGGCAGTTTGCATTATGAAACTCAGCCAGTCTAAGGAGTTTTTGGCCGATACTGTTGGCGATATTAAAACATCAGCTGCTTTTCTGAGGGAGCTTCTTGTCTTTTTTGACAAAAAAAATATTCCCCTGATACGTTTAATCTGCAATGAGAAACTGTTTAAACAATAAAAAGTCATGAAGCTTTAGATTTTTGTGGAATGGTTTCCTGCTGGAGATGTGAGAAAAGCAGCTATAGCTGAGCTGAATTCTGCGTTTTCCTTTAAATGATATTTTTAGCCTTTAGTAGTATATCAGCACGTACTGAGACACATTTACAGCCAGGATAGTGAAATGGACATAAAATCTTGCGGCTCTCAAGGTGGTTAGATTTTTGTTGGAAGCACAAAATGAGTCTTCTTAACATTTGGGCTGCGACTCCTGGTGTAGACAGTATAAAATGTAGTGTGGTATGTAAATGACGGTGTGGATACAGTAAATGTGCAGTAAAGTGTAGATTTGTACCTTTCTATGCAGTTTGAAGTAGTAATGTTGAGGCCAAATTCTCAGTCTGAGAATAGAAAATGTTTATGCAAAACTATGCAGCTTATTTTTCTGGCAGTTCTAGATTATCACGAATGACGTCTACACTGCACTGGCTAAGCCGATCTCTTTGATTCATGAACAAGTACTTATGATAATTGTCATTTGTGTTGCAGATCATTTTACATCATGTCTACAGTGAATGACCTCAGAATGTTTCCACTGTTGTTCTCCTCAGATCCGTGGGCTTTTTTTACGCAGCCGTGAAGTCATGCGTTTGTTTTTAATGCATCGGCCTATTTTCTAATTAGCGTATTCATGCAGGAGTCCCTCTTTTGCGAACTTTAGACTTCATGGACTTCAGAGGCTGAAACTGTAAGGCAAATAGACAAGAAATTCTTTGATCACCTGCTCAGAGCAGTGGCCGAGGGCCTTGATGAATACAAAGTTTCCAATATTTATTCCATCTTGACTTCAAAAACTAGCGCAGATGATGAATTCTCTGTCCAGACACTTAAGCATGCAGGGAATGAAATGGGAATGCTATCAAACTCTATTCTCCGTTTAAGGGTGATTCAAAAAACACCAGTCATAGAGCTGAACAGCTGCCAAGGCACCAAGACGAGAGTCGTTCGAGCAGACGGCAGAGAAAAGTCTGGGAATGTAATTAAAACTAGACGCGCACACACTCGCCGGCCTGGTTATTCCCACTCATGCGCTCACACACTCACTGCTTCATTCATGTGCAGGCGCACTAATTCATACACTCACACGGCACGAAAGGCAGGGAAATTTCTCTATTATTAAATTCTCTGTCTATCTGTATCTCTGTGTCTCTCTCTGTATCTCTCAGTCTCTGTGTATCTCTCTCTCTCTCTCTCTGTATCTCTCACTCTCTGTGTATCTCTCTCTCTCTCTCTCTCTGTATCTCTCACTCTCTGTGTATCTCTCTCTCTCGCTCAGTCTCTCTGTGTATCTCTCAGTCTCTCTCTGTATCTCTCAGTCTCTGTGTATCTCTCTCTCTCTCTCTCTCTCTCTCTGTATCTCTCACTCTCTGTGTATCTCTCTCTCTCTCTCTCTCTCTCTCTCTGTATCTCTCACTCTCTCGCTCAGTCTCTCTGTGTATCTCTCAGTCTCTCTGTGTATCTCTCAGTCTCTGTGTATCTCTCTCTCTCTCTCTCTCTCTCTCTGTATCTCTCACTCTCTCGCTCAGTCTCTCTGTGTATCTCTCAGTCTCTGTGTATCTCTCAGTCTCTCTCTCTGTATCACTCAGTCTCTCTCTCTCTGTATCTCAGTCTCTCTCTCTCTGTATCTCTCAGTCTCTGTGTATCTCTCTATCTCTTGCTCAGTCTCTCTCTCTCACTCAGTCTCTCTGTGTATCTCAGTCTCTCTCTCTCTGTATCTCAGTCTCTCTCTCTGTATCACTCAGTCTCTCTCTCTCTGTATCTCAGTCTCTCTCTCTCTGTATCTCTCAGTCTCTGTGTATCTCTCTATCTCTTGCTCAGTCTCTCTCTCTCACTCAGTCTCTCTGTGTATCTCAGTCTCTCTCTCTCTGTATCTCAGTCTCTCTCTCTGTATCACTCAGTCTCTCTCTCTCTGTATCGCTCAGTCTCTCTCTCTGTATCGCTCAGTCTCTCAGTCTGTATCTTGGTCTCTCTCTCAGTCTCTCTTTCTATCTCTGTCAGTCTCTCTGTCTTTCTCTCTGTCAGTCTCTCTGTCTCTCTCTGTATCTCTGTCAGCCTCTCTAAGTTTCTCTCTGTCAGTCTCTCAGTCTCTGTCTCTTTATCAGTCTCTCTGAGTCTCTGTCTGTTTCTCTCTTTCAGTCTTTCTCAGTCTGTCTCTCTCTGTCTCTTTCTCTCTCTCTTTCAGTCTCTGTCAGTCTCTTTGTCTCACTCTCTGTCAGTCTCTCTCAGTCTTTGTTTCTTTCTGTCAGTCAATTCCATTCAATAAGCTTTATTGGCATGACAGTTACAGTATTGCCAAAACATCATGAAAATGGAACAAGAAGAATTAACAGTCTCACTCTGTCAGTCTCTCTCAGCCTTTCTGTCAATCTCTGTCTTTCTTTGTCTCTCTCTCTCTCAGTCTCTCTGTCTCCTTATCTCATTCTGTCAGTATCTCTCTTTATCTCTCTTTATCAGTCTCTGTCTCTCTTGCTCGTTCGCTCTCTCTCTCTTTATCTCTCTTTATCAGTCTCTCTCTCTCTCTCTCTCTCGCTCTCTCAGTCTCTGCCTCTTTATCAGTCTCTCTTGGCCTTTCTGTCAGTCTCTCTGTCTCCTTATCTCATTCTGTCAGTCTCTCTCTTTATCTCTTTATCAGTCTCTGTCTCTCTTGCTCGTTCGCTCTCTCTCTCTTTATCTCTCTTTATCAGTCTCTCTCTCTCTCTCTCTCGCTCTCTCAGTCTCTGCCTCTTTATCAGTCTCTCTTGGCCTTTCTGTCAGTCTCTCTGTCTCCTTATCTCATTCTGTCAGTCTCTCTCTTTATCTCTCTTTATCAGTCTCTGTCTCTGTCTCTCTCGCTCGTTCGCTCTCTCTCTCTCTCTCTCTCTCTCTTTATCTCTCTTTATCAGTCTCTCTCTCTCTCTCTCACTCTCTCAGTCTCTGCCTCTTTATCAGTCTCTCTTGGCCTTTCTGTCAGTCTCTCTGTCTCCTTATCTCATTCTGTCAGTCTCTCTCTTTATCTCTCTTTATCAGTCTCTGTCTCTCTTGCTCGTTCGCTCTCTCTCTCTCTCTTTATCTCTCTTTATCAGTCTCTCTCTCTCTCTCTCTCTCTCGCTCTCTCAGTCTCTGCCTCTTTATCAGTCTCTCTTGGCCTTTCTGTCAGTCTCTCTGTCTCCTTATCTCATTCTGTCAGTCTCTCTCTTTATCTCTCTTTATCAGTCTCTGTCTCTGTCTCTCTCGCTCGTTCGCTCTCTCTCTCTCTCTCTCTCTCTCTCTCTCTCTCTCTCTCTCTCTCTCTCTCTCTCTCTCTCTCTCTCTTTATCTCTCTTTATCAGTCTCTCTCTCTCTCTTGCTCTCAGTCTCTGCCTCTTTATCAGTCTCTCTTGGCCTTTCTGTCAGTCTCTCTGTCTCCTTGTCTCACTCCAAGTTTCTCTCTTTATCAGTCTCTCTCAGTCCCTCTCTCAGTCTGTCTCTGTCTCTTTATCAGTTTCTCTCAGTCTCTATCTCACTTTTTCTGTCAGTCTTTCTCAGTCTCTCTGTCTTACTCTCTCCATTAGTCTCTTTCTCTCTTTATTGGTTTTGTCTCTCCGTCTCTTTATGTCTCACAGTGTCTATCTCTCTTACTTTCACACACACACACACACACACACACACACACACACACACACACACACACACACACACACACACACACAGTATGATCTAATAATGCAGCACTCCTCCACTCAAAATTAGAACTGACGGAAATGAATGTCGTCTATATTCTCTTTATGTTCTACTGAAGTGCTCCATAAGAGGTGCATTAGCAGCAGAACACTGACAACAGCACCCGTGAAAGGAAACTAACAGCTAGGCTGAAATGTCTGTGTCTCTACTGCACTTTTCACCAGGTAACACGCTCTTCTCCAAGGTGCTCCGTCAACCCTCTCACCCTTTCTCCACCCAAACACATGACTTCTCCTCAAGGGTCCCCCGCTCTCTCTCTCTCTCTCTCTCTCCCCCTCCCTCCCTCCCCCCTCACCCCCCCTCTCTCTCACCACCTCTCCCTCTCTCTCTCTCTCTCCCCCTCTCTCACTCTCTCTCTCTCTCTCACCATCTCTCCCCCCCTCTCTCCCCCCTCTTCCCCCCATCTCTCACCCCCTCTCCCTCTTGCTCTGTCTCTCTCTCTCTCTTTCTCTCTCTCTCTCTCTCTCTCTCTCTCTCCCCCTCTCTCACTCTCTCTCTCTCTCTCTCACCATCTCCCTCCCCCTCTCTCCCCCCTCTTCCCCCATCTCTCACCCCCTCTCCCTCTTGCTCTGTCTCTCTCTCTCTCTCTTTCTCTCTCTCTCTCCCTCTCTCTCCCCCCTCACCATCTCTCCCCCCTCTCTCACCACCTCTCCCTCTCTCCCCCCCTCTCTCTCCCCCCCTCTCTCTCCCCCTCTTTGTCTCCCTCTCTCTCTCTCTCTCTCTCCCCCTCTTTGTCTCCCTCTCTCTCTCTCTCTCCCTCCCCCCTCACCATCTCTCCCCCTCTCTCTCCCCCCTCTTCCCCCCTCTCTCACCACCTCTCCCTCTTGCTCTGTCTCTCTCTCTCTCTCTTTCTCTCTCTCTCTCCCTCTCTCTCCCCCCTCACCATCTCTCCCCCCTCTCTCACCACCTCTCCCTCTCTCCCCCCCTCTCTCTCCCCCTCTTTGTCTCCCTCTCTCTCTCTCTCCCTCCCCCCTCACCATCTCTCCCCCTCTCTCTCCCCCCTCTTCCCCCCTCTCTCACCACCTCTCCCTCTCCCTCTCTGTCTCCCTCTCTCTATCTCCCCCTCTCTCTATCCCCCCCCCCCTCTCTCTCCCCCCTCCTCCCTCCTCTTCTGTCTGTGTGATCTGCCTGGGCCTGTCTTCTCGAGCTGTTTGTGTTACGCTTTCCTGGGTAAATGTTTTGATTAAGGCCCGGTTACTATTATGATAGTAGCAAGCACTTTGTAGTAGCGGTGCGGCAGCTGATGCGCTGATGGACGACCCCTCCTTCCTCCACTGTGCTGCAGGATGCTGTCCCTCCCCCGGCGCCATGGGGAACCAGCGGGATAACGTGCGGTCCTTTACCATCAGGCGTTTGAAATAATCAAAATCAAATCAAAAGTTTAGAATCACAGTGTTTATTATTTATTATTATCAAACCAGCATTGCTGCAGAAATGATCCTAATATGGAGCTGCTACTCTACAACTTCATGAGTTTCAGATCATTTTCTGTGTAGGGAAGTTTCACATGTGTCCACAAAGAAGAAGAGAGCTGCACATTCAACAATAACATCATAATTCAATATGTGATAATAGTAGAATTAATCTAGACCACTTCATATGGTTGCCAGGTCTTAATAGTTTATAATAAAATTGAGTCTAAAAACTTAGGGTTCATATGTAAGCTATGTAAGCCCACAATGCCTTGCACACTTGCACATAAGTTTTGTTGTAGTTACTGAATAGTTTATAGTAGATACTGCATAATTCATAGTAGCTACAATAATTAAAGAATAATTGACCCTCACAGAGCAGGTACTATTAGAGTGGTGGATCATTCTCAGCACTGCAGTAACACTGACGTGGTGGTGGTGTGTTAGTGTGTGTTGTGCTGGTCTGAGTGGATCAGACACAGCAGTGCTGCTGGAGTTTTTAAACACCTCAGTGTCACTGCTGGACTGAGAATCGTCCACCAACCAAAAATATCCAGCCAGCAGCGTCCTGTGACCACTGATGAAGGACTAGAGGATGACCAACACAAACAGCAATAGTAATGTGGAGGTCCATGGGGGTCCTGACCACTGAAGAACAGGCTAGCAAAGTATCAGAGAAACAGATGGACTACAGTCTGTAACAGTGCATTTAAATGGTAATGGGACCTGATATAATGGACATGGCCCTCCTGTAACATGACATCTCAGAAAATGTTTATTGTTCTGCTTATTTTCCACCTTTTTACTCTTATTTTGTTCCTTTTTTAGTAATCCAAGATAATAAGGAGTAGGCCACTCTGTTATTCTATGACAAAAAGTAACTCAATAGTGTTAAGTAGATTTGCAAAATAACAATAGTATAAAAAACTGGTATAACGGTGTGTTAACAGTTTTATACAGTTGGACTATTTTTAATTAACTATTAATTAACTTTCAATGAACTGTCACCTCGCAGCAACAAGGGCCTGGGTTCGATTCCCCGGCCGGGCGACCAGAGTCCCTTCTGTGTGGAGTTTGCATGTTCTCCATGTGTCTGCGTGGGTTCCCTCCAGGTTCTCCGGTTTCCTCCCACAGTCCAAAGACATGCAGTCAGGCCAACTGGACATGGTAAATTGCCCCTCGGTGTAAATGTGTATGTCTGTCTGTCTGCCCTATGATGGATTGGCGACCTGTCCAGGGTGTATCCTGCCTCCTACCCGATGGCAGCTGGGATTGGCTCTGGCTCCCCCCGCGACCCAGAAGGAGAAGCGGCTTAGAAGATCGGGATCGAGCAAAAATGTGGAGCGTCTGGTGGCCCAGTTATAAACAGTTTAATAACAGTTTTTCTGAAAATAACTAAAAATACAAATAAACACACACACACACACACACACACACACACACACACACACACACACACACACATATATTATCTAAGCCGCTTATCCTCCTGGGTCAAGGGGGGAGCTGGAGCCTATCCCAGTGGTCATTGGGCGGAAGGCAGGATGTATACAAACAGTGTTCCTGCGAAAGCTATTGAATAAAAATAACTATATACACTCATGTAGTTTATTAATACTTATACGGTTTATAAACAGCATCCTGGAAAACCTTATAGGACGCCCTTTGTACACAGTGGCTTTGTTTATTATAAAATAACAGCGTCATACGGTTTACTTTGTAAGAATGAGTGTAAACAATGTGCGGCTCACTGTTAGCTTAAAGGGGAAGTCCACCAATTTTTCAAACTTTTGGCATAATTCTGTCGCGATGTAAACAAAGTCATTCAGACTTTGATATGAAATGGTCCATTTTATAGTTACAGACTCATAGTGGTGGTGATAGGAACCAGGGGTCGTCATGCCTAGAATATAAATATAGCCATTAACCGCTGCATAAATATAGTAATGATGACGATGATGGTAAAAAACTGGAAAATCTGACAAAACCTGTTTTCTTTGGGGTCTATTTTGCCTTTTAACTCCCTGCATGGATGGATTGGATGAAATGGATTAAAATTAATGGTCTAACAAGACATTTTTAGGCCAAACCTTTTTCACAATGCTGTCGTAAACAGAGTCTCAGGCATCAGGCAGCATAATCATAGCTATTTAGTGTAATAGCTTCTTTGTGGGGGAGCTTTTAGAGGTGGACGTTTGGTTCTTATCACCACTTATCACACGATTGTGACTTTGTTTACATTTTATCCATTTAATTATGAGGAACTTTCGACTGTTGAAGTTCCCCTTTAACTTGACCAGTCCAAAATGTCAAAGATAAAATATAAAATATATAAAATAAATCTAAAGATAGAATGACTGACTGATTTGATCCCGAAGGAAAGTTAGCAGCGAAGTATCAGTCACACAACACAGGACAGTAATAATAATAAGGATGATACAATATAAAATAAAAAGAAAATATACAAAAAAAATCTACTGGCATTTATACGACTACAAATATACAGAGATATGCAATAACATCAATCTTGAGATAAAAAGGCAGTGCAGTAATGACTGTACAAGGAGGTGCAGGTGAAATTTCCTCACTACTAAATATTCCACAGTCCACTGTCAGTGGGATTATAACAAAGTGGAAGCGATTGGGAACGACAGCAGCTCAGCCACGAAGTGGTCGGCCACGTAAAAAGACAGAGCGGTCAGCGGATGCTGAGGGGCATAGTGCGCAGAGGTCACCGACTTTCTGCAGAGTCCATCACTACAGACCTCCAAACTTCATGTGGCCTTCAGATCAGCTCAAGAACAGCGTAGAGAGCTTCATGGAATGGGTTTCCATGGCCGAGCAGCTGCATCCAAGCCTTACATCACCAAGCGCAATGCAAAGCGTGGAATGCATTGGAGTAAAGCGCCGCCACTGGACTCTAGAGCAGTGGAGACGAGTTCTCTGGAGTGACCAATCACGCTTCTCCATCTGGGAATCCAATGGATGAGTCTGGGTTTGGCGGTTGCCAGGAGACGGTACTTGTCTGCCTGCATTGTGCTGAGTGTAAAGTTTGGTGGAGGGGGGATCATAGTGTGGGGTTGTTTTTCAGGAGTTGGGCTCGGCCCCTTAGTTCCAGTGAAAGTAACTCTTAAAGCTTCAGCACCAAGAGGTTTTGGACAATTTCATGCTCCCAACTTTGTGGGAACAGTTTGGGGACGGCCCCTTCCTGTTCCAACAAGACTGCCCACCAGTGCACAAAGCAGGTCCATAAAGACGTGGATGAGCCAGTTTGTTGTGGAAGAACTTGACTGGCCTGCACAGAGTCCTGACCTCAACCCCATAGAACCCCTTTGGGATGAATTAGAGCGGAGACTGTGAGCCAGGCCTTCTCGCCCAACATCAGTGTCTGACCTCACAAATGCGCTTCTGGAAGAACGGTCAAAAATTCCCATAAACACTCCTAACCCTTGTGGAAAGCCTTCCCAGAAGACCTGAAGCTGTTCTAGCTGCAGAGGGTGGTATCTATCTATCTTTAACTCGACCAGTCCAAAATGTCAACTCACTGGAAAATAAATAAAACTCTATTAAAAAAGGAGACAAAACAAAGTTTAAACGTTTAAAAGGGCAGAAATGAATAAAAACTGTTGTCAAAGGTATTTACATATATGGTAATGAGGCTGAGGACGGTGCCTAATTGCAGTAACAGTAATTTTCAATCACGAATCTGAATGGCTTCAGATTAGCAGTAGTGTTGTAGTGACACCTACTGGTTAAACCGTGTAAAGCACCCGTCCGCGGACTGAAAATGCAGTGGATGAAGAACAAAGAATCGCTCAAATCCAGGCTGCTGGACACGAATAAGACTACTGTCATGTGTCCCTGCCACCACTAATTAACCTACCCCGACGATTGACCCGTTCCACCTTAAACTGGGCAGCAGTTTAAGGTGGAACGGAACAGTTCGCGGGCGGATAGGAAGTGAAACTGAAATCTGGTACAAGTTACTAAAGCCCATAATAAAACACTCGTCTTCGCCCGTCAATTCAAGACCATCTGTGTTTATTTCTGTTCGTGTTATTTATTATTTTCAGAAAGCCGTGACGACGCTGTTCCGCCGTCTGGCCGCAGTTCCGTAAATCAAGCGCAGATCCGCTCCGGACTGTTCCGCGGCGAGGACTGTCAGTGGCTGCCGGAGAACATGATCCGGGGCCGGGGTTGAAAATGGCCATTTCGAGGGGGCTGAGATGCTGTCAGAGGATATTTTCCTGGATCCCCGTCGTGATCATTTCGTCCGTGGTGCTGTGGTCGTACTACGCTTATGTGTTTGAGCTCTGTTTTTGTGAGTATCGACGTATTTACCTCAGGTTAGCTCGCATGCTAATGGCTCTCCGGGAGAATAATACAGAAACCGCTAAATGGAAGTGCTTTCTGGTGCCCACGTTATGATTATCTGAGCCAGCTTGTGGTCGTTTAAAAGGATACGCAGGTTAAATCTAATATAATCCCACCTTGTCGACGGTTGTTGTGAATTACAGAGCATCTGCGCTAGTTAGCTTAGCGCTAACAGTGCCTCACTAACTTATACGCTTTAAACCTGAGATTAATGAAGCTGATTTGCCTCAATTTCTAGTTAAAAATCGCATTTGTTCCTCATGATTATGTTCCCACATGGTCTAAAGCGGTATCTGGTTAATGTCTGAGCAGATTAAGTGACCTGTAATGTCTGTTTTTCTTGTAGTTACTCTCCACAACACTCTGGAGAAAGGTAGGTTCAGTTTATCTACTAAAGGGCAAATCCTCCCAAATTCCCTCTTTCACTGCATGTCTGTCCCCTGTTTGATTTGTTCTGATGCCACTCTGCAGTCATTTTGTGATGTTTGAAGAAGGTCAGTTCCCCTCAGATGATGATCTCCACCTCTCCTCCACTTCTTCCTAACATCCCATATGGTTTCCTCTGCAGTGACCTACGTTCTGGTGTTCCATGTGTGCTTTGTGATGTTCTGCTGGACCTACTGGAAGGCCATATTTACTCCACCCTCCACGCCGTCCAAAAAGGTTGGTGTCGTGGGCTTATTTTGGAGGCTGGATGGATGTGTCGGGTGAGCTCTTCTCTCCAGGTCTGACGTTCTTTATGATCTTCTCCTTCTCTTGCCGCAGTTCCACCTCTCCTTTAGTGACAAAGAGAGGTATGAGATGGAGGAGAGGCCGGACGTGCAGAAGCAAATCCTGATTGACATAGCAAAGAAGCTCCCCATCTTCACACGGGCTCAGTCAGGAGGTGAACATTCTCGCGTACTTTGATTTTATTTATAGGAACGGGTGCTTGATTTCGTGCAAGAGTGATAGATCAGGTGGAATTGTGTTGTGTTTGTTGTTATTGTGTGCTTTTCGTTTATGTTTCGTTTATACTTTCTGTCGTGGAAGTCAGCGCATGTCCGATTGCACGTCGGGGTCTGAATGCCTCGACTTTCCAGTGGCGTAACTGCAGTGATGGACGGTAAACGGAAGCTAAAGTGTGGCACTGAATTCAAATGCTGTCAGATGACTCTCCTGTGTGTGTGTGTGTGTGTGTGTGTGTGTGTGTGTGTGTCTCTCTAGCTATCAGGTTCTGCGATCGCTGTCAACTGATAAAGCCTGACCGCTGTCACCACTGTTCAGTCTGTGAAACGTAAGTTTCTTGCCCCCCCCCCCCCCCCCCCCCCCCCCCAATTTGCCCTATCTCTCTCATGCTTTTCGTTCTCGGTTGCTCTGGAAAGAGGATCGCTGTACTCGTGTAATAATTAGAAGGTGTTGTCAGGCAGGAACTTGACCTTATCAGAGAAGATATCTTGATTTTGTTCAATTTAATCACCTCTCTGCATTTTCTTTTGCAGGTGCGTCCTGAAAATGGATCATCACTGTCCGTGGTGAGCGGATATTGTTTGTTTATTTATTGTTTATGTAATTAATTGCTCTCACAGTTGTCACACAAGTGCTTAATGAACAGTGGTTGATCTATGTATCTGTCTGTCTATCTGTCTGTCTATCTGTCTATCTATCTGTCTATCTATCTGTCCATCTATCTATCTATCTATCTATCTGTCTATCTATCTCTGTCTATACACATATTGCTCTCTTTCAGGGTGAACAACTGTGTCGGATTCTCAAACTACAAATTCTTCCTGCTCTTTCTGTCTTACTCCATGCTCTACTGTGTCTTCATCGCAGCAACTGTTTTCCAGTATTTCCTGAAGTTCTGGGTGGTGAGTTTCAATATAATGAGTCGTTTCTTTTGATGCTTTTCATCTAGTTTCCATCTGTAATTACAAATATGTAACCAGTTTTGTCAAAGTGCTAATTAAAATGGTAATATGCTCATTTTCAACAATAGTGGGAATGAATATTCTTTCGGCATCTCCCAGTTCTCAAGCTAACAGTAACGTTTTTTCCATTTTCCTTCAGGGCGAGCTTCCAAACGACCGTGCTAAGTTCCATGTCTTGTTCCTGTTGTTTGTGGCTCTCATGTTCTTTGTCAGCCTCATGTTTCTTTTTGGCTACCACTGCTGGCTGGTGGCTAAGAACAGGTCCACGTTGGGTAAGACACATTGTACATTTCCTCTCCACTGTCCTTGATACTGTTCCAACTAGTGGACGAGATTGATGGAGGAGGAGTAATCAGATCTGGTCCTGGACGGCTGGAGTTCTGGACAGTTTGGTGCTGGTAAGTAAGTGCTGAGCTGTACCACATGTTTTAAAATCACCAAACTGTGCTGGACACTGGCCCCTCAGGACCACAACTGATCATCTCTGTGACAGAATATTGTGCTCAATGTTTTGGCAGTGGTATGAGGTGCAGAAAACATTTGCAGCAGCTTAAACTGTTTTTATGATTTCATAATTGAAATTGATCGGCCGCAGGCTGGGACAGGCGGCAACAGTAATGCGGTCACTGTACCACATTTGTAATGGACTGTAGAGGTGAAGAGGGAGCTGAGCCATAAGGCGAAGCTCTCTGTTTACTGGTCGGTCTACATCCTGACCCTCACCTAAGGTCATGAGCTGTGGGTAATGACCAAAAGAATGAGATCATGAATACAAGTGGCGGAAATGAGCCTCTTCACAGGGTGGCGGCTACACTCTATCCGATAGGGTGAGGAGCTCGGCCATCCGGGAGGAGATCCGCTACTCCTCCGCATTGAGAGGAGTCAGCTGAGGTGGTTCGGGCATCTGATCTGGATGCCTCCCCGTTGGGGTGTACCAGGCACGGCCTACCGGGTACAAAACCCCGGGGTCGTCCTTAGGACCCGCTGGAGGGAATATATCTCCAAGTTGGCCTGGAAGCGGCTATCTGGACTAAGCTGATAACGATGATGATGATGAAGAATTGATTGTGATCAAACGCAGCTCTGTGAGTCAATCTTTCATTGACATGTCCTTTTCGCGATTTTTCAGAGGCTTTCTCAGCGCCAGTGTTCCAGAACGGTCCCGACCGGAATGGTTTTAACGTTGGCGTCCGCAAAAACCTTACACAGGTTTTTGGAGAAGACAAAAGGCTCTGGCTTTTCCCGGTGTTCACCAGGTGAGTAAACGTCAGTGTTCCAGCAGTCATATTCATCATTCATTCATCAGTCCTACCCCCTTAATTAGTGGATTCAGCCAACTGCTGATACAGGTGTTCAGTTACACATCATATTCCATTGTCTCCATCAAAAGCCATTACCAATAGAATGGGATGCTGTGCGGCTAAGTTGTTGGTCTCTGGATCATTGGAACAGTGTTCTTTGGAGTGATGGAGCTGGAGTGGCATTCCAGAACTAATCATCCAAAATCAGTACCTGACCTCATTAATGCTCTTGTGGCTGAATGTGATCAGCAATGTTCCAACATCTAGTGCAAAGCCTTCCCAGAACAAAGGAGGCTATTATTGCATCCATGTTAATTCCCTTGTTTTAAGTTAATTAACACCACATACACACTAGTGGGCAGTGAGGGGAGGGGGGGGGAGGGGGGTGAGGGGAGGTGTGGGGGGCGGCGGCATTGGGGGTTAGGTGTCTTGCTCAAGGGCACTTCAGCCATGTGCTGTCGGCTCTGGGGATCGAACCAGCGACCTTCCGGTCACAAGGCTGGTTCCCTAACCTCCAGCCCACGACAGGCCCATTTCAGAATACGTTAGATGAGCAGGTGTCTGCAAACTTTTGTACATGAATGTCTCTTGTGAACACGGCACCCTTAATGCTCTGCTTTGTCCATCATCACACACATAACTTTGTGCCCCAAATGACATGCATGCAATATTATGTGCTTGTGCTCCCAAGTCAAGGCGATGGCCACTATTTCCCCCTGAGGACCCTGTGCGAATCTCAGAACCCCTTATTGGCCAGTGAGGGGAGATGGGGGGAGGACGGCGGATCAGATGAAGACAGCACAGGTAAGCGAGACACGACAGTAGCACAGCGAGTGCAGACTGTGCCTCGTTCAGCCTAAATTAAAAGCGGCTCAATTACGGGAGCCGATCTAGACGTAATCGATAAGCACTTGCATCTGGAAGCCTGCCTGGCTGTAGTGCATGTCTCTCTTCTAAGAAACATCAAGCTCGAAGATTAACAAATAGCCATTGTGGGCATGACGCTGTGCAGATTATTGATCGTAATCTGTTTAGTTTTCCACTAATGGTCTGGAGCAGTTTAACTAATCATAATACTTTCATTCAGTGTGAAGAAAAGATGATATTCCTTGCCCAATTACTGCTGTGTTTATATAGGCTTAATCACAGCACTGTCAGAAAGCCTGTAGTCATTAATCAGGTCACGTAGCTTGATGTCTGGATGAATTATCAATGCCTATGATGGTTATGTATTCCTTTAATTAGTAGAAATCTTTATTTTTGCTGCCAATCTCTTTCTTTTCAGATGGTGAAGTGGAACATGACCCTTCAGTCACCATTGATGTGGAATACTAATTAATGGATGAGCTACATTTTTTTGTAAGTACAGACTTTTCTTGCTTGATTCTTTACAAAAAAATAGACAAAATATCTGTTGACTGTCAAAATATCTGTTGAATATCTTTTTTGTGTGTGTGTGTGTGTGTGTGTGTGTGTGTGTGTGTGTGTGTGTGTGTGTGTGTGTGTTATATTGACCAGAAGAGCACTTTCAGTTGCTTTAGGCATGAACTTGAATCATATGAAGCACCAAACACTCGGTTGAGGCGACTGCATTCCAAATACTGGGAGACGCACGGAAAACTATGTCCATGGAGCGCCAAATATCTGGAGGGGACCACTGAGTGTTACCCTGTGTTTTTTTTTTTTTTTTTTTAATTATCACTCCTTGATGTTTTCCATCCATGTGAATCCTTTTGAGAAACGCCAAGGACCGTCACTGACTGAGCTCGGGCTTGGACTTGGTTTGTCTTCTTCTCACAAGGTAATCATGAGCTGGATGAGGTTGTACCTCAAATTCTTTCACATTTCAGCATTCAGCTTCCGCCATTGCCAGTGGCAGCCAGCGTCGCAGCGTGTACATAAGGTCCACCTGGAACAGCAGAAGAGGAACTTGCGCCCGTTTCGAGGTCAGCCACTTCCGCTCTTATGCGCTTCCCATCCCGCCTTGAGAAGCTCAGATAAAAGCTGTCCATTTATCCACTGCACAGTACAGCAGAGCATGGCGTCTCTCCAGGCCTTAAAGATGCATCAAAGACTCAATGCTTTTCTGTAGAATCACTGTGGTGCAGCCTAAACGTGTCCACCTTTTTTAGCGAATGTTAAAATTGATATCGTCCTTTTATTATGATGTATAGTAAGTATGTTGGTTATGTGTGTGTCTAGAAGTGCAGATAGGACATTTGAGGTGTTGTCATTTGTTACCCTGGTTGGGGAGGGGTGGGGTGGGGGGGCGTTAACTATCATGAGATTCATTATTATTATTTTTTTAATTTATCATGTTTATTAACGGTGATTCACGAATAAATGTATCATGCCTTGCTGCCATTTTCCACACGGACACTTTACGTCAGGGTGGCCAGTCTTATCCGCAAAGGGCCGCACGTTGCTTGGTCATTGCGACGTGACGTTGGAACAACCCCGCCGTAAAAGTCACAGCAGGTGCAGCAGGTGCAGTTATGAACTGCCGGGGCAGATTTTGTTCAGGGATGTTACAGTTGTTGCTGTTACTGGTGAAAGTCGTGATAGATGTCATGACTGCGGAAGTCCAGAGAGGCCACGAGGCGGCTGTAATTTTCTGAATAACTTATTTCAAAATAACAATATTGTGACCCTGAATAACGAGTTACTTATCTCAAAATAACCAAGTTATCTTAATGAGGTCATTATATTGTGATCTCAAGATAAAGATAAAGTTTGTTACATTTGAGATAACAGGATGATTAACTTATCTCAAAATAAAAATCCATAAAGTTGTAAAGTCCATGATACAAAGTTGTTATCTTGAGATGAGTTATCTGAAGATAACAAATTGTTGTCTTGAAATAATGAGTTGCTTGTTATCTCCAGATAACAAGTTATCTTAAGATGAATTGTCTTGTAATCTCACGACAACAACTTTTATATTGAAGTTATTTATCTTATTTCAAGGTGACTTATTTCAAGACTTTTGTAATGTTACCTCAAGATAACTTATCTTTAGATATGTTAATTATCTTGTGATCTCTAAATAACAATTGTGGTCTATGAGGTATTTATCTTTATTTTAAGGTCGCAAAATTGTCGGTCTCGAGAAGTGTAAACAAATGTTTTCTTTAATTAGATGACGAGTGATTTATCTTGTTCTCTCAAGATAACGCTCCAGAAAATCGCAGCAGCAGCTCATGGCCTCTCCGGACTTTCGTACATGACGTTGGACTTTGACACGCAGCACTGCTATATTAATAAACAGTCATAAGTCGCGTGCGTCATGTTTATGTGTCCGTGTCACGCAGCAGTTCTAGCTAACGAACTGTTTGAAGACGGAGACCAAAACATGCCGCTGTCCTCACGGAAGCACCTGATTCCACCTGGCGACCGACAACCTCACCAGCCCTTTGTGGGTAAGACTGGGGACCCTTGCTTTACTAGAAAAATATGGTATGTCATAATCTAGAACCAGTGTTTTTGCAGTAAAGTTCAGTGTTCTAGTTCAGTGTTCTTCCCGTGTTCCGCTCAGAAACGCCTGATTCGACTGATTCGCCAAGTCTTTCATGAGTTGGATCAGGTGATGAAAGGAAACGAGGAACGGCGGCTGTGCTGAAGGATTTGTCAAACACGGAACTAGATGCTCCGAGTTCCCCTGAAGCTGGCCTTTGTTCCTCTGAATAAAGAGCTTATCTCGCTCTCTAATTCCAGTTCAGAGAGGAGAGCTACTGTTCGTTTACTTGGTTCTATTCAGACAGAATGGGATTAAGTCATGGATCATGCCGACTGTATTTCATATCATCAGCACCACGTCCCTTTCTGGCCTTAAGCCTTTTGTCCGCTTGTTCTTGTGTAAACGCTGTTTTCCGTTCACGCCTTGTCGGATGCCTGTGTGTGAGCCATGTGGTCCTTCTTGAACGGTCCTGTTGATGCTGTTACACGTATTCCTCCTGTTTTCAGAGTCGCCTTCATGTGCATAACCTCTGCAAACACATTTATGCCTCGCTTACAGATATATTTTCAAACGGTACAGTTATGCATTGTTTAAGCAAAGAAAGAATCGGAGCACTGCGTATGATGAACGTCAACATGTGATTAAAAAATGAAAACGATGAATAAAATCCACCTTTTTTAAATATATTTCTTCAGTGGGGTTTTTAAACGAGGAGATCCGACCCAGGGGAGAGTGGAGTTGGCACTGTGTTGATTTCTAGGTCATTCATTCATTTAATCAAGAGCTCTTAATCGCTGCTGTGGGAAGAAAACCCCGTATCTCCATCTCTGTCGTTGCCTGTTGTTTTACATTGTGTGCAAATTTCACGATGAATGGATGAAAAGAAACCGCCCAAGGTGACGTCTGGTTCCATTGACTTACATTAAAATTAAGGCAGTTTTTTTCTTTCTTTCTTCTCTCGCACAACAGCGATTATACAAAGTGTTATTTTTATGATTAACCTTTATTAGAGAATAAAACGTGTTTTCCATTATACATCAGCTGTTATTCTTTTATAAAACTGTATATTCAAAATAGTTCAGATGTATAGCATTTCATATATTAATTTTATTTAATAGCACTGGAAATCCTCTCTATTTTGATATGATTTTAAAGCTAATAAAAAGTAATAACAGCCAGCTAACAAAGTAAATAGTGAGTGGTGGAAAAAAAAATGTATAATGAATTAGAAATTGTGATGTTTTAATTTGGGTTAATAAAAGAATATTAAATAAATGAATAAAGAGGTGGAGTGTCCCGGGTTTATTTTTCACCTTATTGTTCTTTTTAATCCTTCATCAATAGAAGCCAATCATAAAATAAATTAAACATTCTTTTTTGTTTGATTGAACTCTCCTGTTATGGTCAGCAGTAAACAGCAGTAATGGTCCTGGGTCAAACTGGCCTGACGCATGTTTAACCATCCAAAATCCTCCCTCTGAAATGAGCCCCTCTAATAAAAGAGCATCACTTCATTAACAGCTACTAGCGCCGCTCTGTAGGCGACCCTGCCCGTCTGCAGGGACAGCAGAGGAGGGGAAAGTTCAGCTCCTCACTGCTGGGCTTTAGTTACATTTAGGGATCAGACGCCTTCAAAGAGGGGGGCAGTTATTTATTATCACCCCCCTAATTCTTCAGTGATGTGAAGCTGAAGTCAGAGATTCTCCAGATTCTTGCTAAAACTGTCCCGTTCCACCTTAAATAGTCCAGCAGTTCTGACGCCTGAAGCGCCAGAATGCAACTGCTGCAGCATTTAAGGTGGAACGGGACAGTTAGCTAGGTAGCTACTGAGACTTTAGCAAGCTGTTAGTGATTTTTTTGCTTCTTATGAAGAAAATCAACCAAAATAAAATAAAACCACATTAAACTAAGATAAAACGGTGTTTATTGTTATTTTTAAACAGTGAAAATTCCCACTTTTGTGGGTTTCTTTGGTCTCTTGTTCTGCGTCTCGCTGGTTTTTCTTTCTCTCATATCTCTCTGTCTGGAGTCGCTGAAGAGCCTCCGTCTAGAGGGTCATGGAGCCCCAACACTTCACCCCACCCCTCTATCTCAACACGAATCGGGACACCCCACCCCTAGACGAGAACGCGGAAAATGGAGAGTAGGGCTGAGTGTTAGGCCCAGTCCCATTTCACCCCTCGCCCCCGAGTGTCTATTTTCAGCTAAGATGTTCATCCTTCATTTGCTGCTGGTTGGGTTATTCCTATTATAATGTATGACATGTTTGGGATACACCAAAATAAAAAATGAGCCCCCCCCCCCACCACCACCAACTCCCCCAGTCTTCCCTAGTCCACATTCAGGAATTTCGTGCGTGTGCATGTCCATGAAATAAACACAAAGAAACAGACATTTTCAATTTCTTTATTCAGTAAATCTCACTGGAACCCAGACTGAGCAGGTGCTTCTCTTGTGAGTTGGAGTCACCAGTGCTTAATCGTGCATTTGCAAGTCTTCTTGATGAGGTTCTGATTGGTCACGAAACTCATGTGACTTTCAGTCACAGACGCCACAGGCAGCTTGATCTCACACTGCTAGTAGCTGTGAGTTCTAATCACAGACATACAGACCTAGATGCCGCGTTGGGTCCAGCCAGGCACGTCAGTGCCATTACAGAGCGGCAGTTTAATAAAGATACTGTCCACAATTCCGCTGTTTCAGGAATATCGCCCTCAGAAAGCGGGACAGGGTTATATATCGGAGGGAACGCAGTGACCCCCGCTCATGTCTGTGTGGTTATGTGGATATGACCGTGTGGTCAGTGAAGCCCAGAGAACCTGCTGATGTGGTTGTTTCTCCTCTGGTTTTATATTAAGCTCATTTCATTGAACAGTCTATTCAGGGGGTCTTAACTTTATGTAGTAGTTATTTATTTACAGTGGTGGTTGATGCTTTTAAGTTCTAGCGTTCCTTAATCCGTGTAGATATTAATAACAGATTAATGTTAGAACCTTCTTACACGAAGTCAGGTTCTTATTTGCCAACTTCTTGTTCAAATTTTCCCATTCCACCTTAAATGGTGCAGCTTCAGGCACCAGAAAGTGACCGCCGCACCATTTAAGGTGGAACGGTAAAACTCGAACGAGAAGCTGGCGAATAGAAACTTCACCTTCGTCCTTCTTGCTGTGTTCAGGGGTTTATTTTATGTTTATGTGTATTAAGATTAGAAGGGATTCACTCATTGATGGATTTGCTGATTGTGTTTCTCGCACTAAACTCGGTTTTTAGCGTCCGGTAACGTCCAGACTGAATACTTTCCTGCTGGTCCAGACGGCTAATTAGCTCGATCAGTTAATGAAGTAGTAAAAGCCATCGAGAGCAGATCCGTGCAGACTGGATTCATCTGTGTCTGGGGATTGTAACTAACAGATGTGGGGAAAATCGGTTGAGTAATAATGAAGTTGAGGCCGATTTAATCCGAGACTCTTCGTCTCTCAATACGAGTGAATCTGTTCACAAGCAGATCTTGACCTCTCCAACAGGGTGGACGCCTTGGACAGAGAAAACCAGACAACGCGGCATCTAGGAATGGACATCTATGGTTCTAATACATTAGGTGCAGCCTCATTATGACAGTTTGCCTGGTGTGGCTCTAGACTCTACACAAAGAGGTACATGACAACAGTTTGGTGCCCAATCTATCTGAGACCAACTACCAAGGACCCGGTTATCATCTGACACTTCCCAAGCCAACAAGGAACCGGGTGGTGAGAACACAAACTACTGCAATGCTCTTTATTCTTTTACCACTGCAAGACAAAACTTATAAATAGCTAAATCGTTAAATAAGGCACTTCAAACCGTTTTGACACAAAGATGAGATGAAAAAACATCCCCAAAAGCGTCCACCAAAGAGGGAGGCCCAACCAATCCAGTCAGTCTGTTCCAAAATATTTCTGTCCAAAGTGTATGGGGGAGACGGAATGGACCTCAGTGGTCAGTATGGTGATGTCTGGAAACTCCTCGATGATGGACTTAGCCCCTAAAATCACAAAAAGGCCTTTACTGAATCAGATGTGCATAAGAATCTTTTAAAAATGGCATATCGTCACTGTCAGGACGAAACCTCGTCTCTCCGAAACAGCAACTTTATATAGAAGGGAAAAAACCTTAACCTTAAAATCCTGTTATCATGAATTTTGAATACAGGATAAAAACTGACATTTTCATGATGTTTAAAGAGGAAAAAATAGACAAAAATGATTTTCCCTCAACAGCAACGTTATGTAGATGGGTCAGTCGTATTCCTGAAGGTCTCCAAAACCATCTCAGATTTGCTCTTTTTGCTTACTTTTAACAAAACAACGTGATTGTGCCCAATGGATATGTTTTGTTTATTTTTTGAGAAAAAATCGTTAAAAAGCAGGTGTGGCCTTAAAACGTGCGCCAAGTCACTTTAACAATTTTCAGGGATTATCAGTGCAGCCGGAGCTTTTAAACACCTCAGTGTCACTGCTGGACTGAGAATAGTCCACCAACCAAAAGCGGTGCTGTACCTGTAGCCTGCATTACTGTCTTTGGTAAAACAAGGTGTATTTGATACTTCATAGTTTGGCTGAAGATGTCTTATACCCTACATTTATTAATGGAATTGGGCTCTGTTTAACGTACGCGTTCATGTGCGATGGTGTCAGTCGGTCCCGGGGCAACATGCATCTGAAGTGTCTGGAAATGTGATTTTCTTTTCATTTTTAAATGTCTGATAAACCAGAACCTTTATTACCCTCAGAGAAACAGAAACATGCATATTTGTAGAGTCTGTTTTGGTAGTTAAGCCTCCCTTAAACACAGGGGTCTCAAAGCGAGTTCCTCTCGTGCCAAGCACTGCAGACGTCAGCGTTCTGCCTCATTAAACACACCTGAGTCATCTCATCAGCTAATTAGCAGGGCCTTCGTGAGTTGAACCCGGCAGGCGTTGCTTATCTCATCCACAGTGGGCCGATGTGGCTACAAACTTTCATGCCATCCAAGCAGAAGACTGAGACCAACACGTGGAATCAGGTGTGTTTCTGCTTGACTGGAATGAAAACAGGCACTTTGTGGACAAGATCTAACCTCTGCAGAGCTGTGGGCTGGAAAGAACCCTGTTTAACACCCCTGCCTGCAACCAAAGTTTAAGTTTCAAGCGTCTAGAACCAACAGCTCAAGAGTTATGACTTTTCAGAGTTTGCAGGTTTTTCTGCAGTAGTAATTTTATGGTAAATTAAGGCCATGTCTAGGTCAGGGAACCAGCCTTGTGACCGAAGGTTGCCGGTTTGATCCCGAGCCAACGCGCTGTACGTGACTGAAGTGCCCTTGGGCAAGACACCTAACCCCCCCAACTGCTACCCGGGTGCCGTGGATAGGGCTGCCCACCACTCTGGGTAAGTCTGCTCACTGCTCACTAGTGTGTATGTGGTGTTTCACTGCATGGATAATAAAGGGTAGCCTAACTTTTTTACAGTCTAAATCTCAGAAATGAACGAATATAAGGATACCATCACATTACCAGGCTGAAACAGCACAAATGCAATTTTTTTGCCTCAATGTGATCCAGACCTCATATTTTCAGAGCTTCTGTGGAAAAATCAGACCTGAGCCACTTTCATGTGGTCCTAGGTCCAATTTGTGGCCATGCGACCTTAATAAACTTAGTAAGATTGCATTGTTGACGCAAGTGGTTCATTTGCATGGCGTTATAGAGTTGCACGGATTTTCACGGCGCAGATTCGTTCACGTTAATGATGGATACGAATCACACACACACACACACACACACACACACACACACACACACACACACACACACACAACAACATCAAGCAGTGAGGCTTGTATTGTGAATGTAGCCTACAAGCTTTAAAAATGGCACAGTCTATCGGGCACCACACAGATATCCGTATCTAGACGCTGCATTTGTCTGTTGTTCTCTGAGTCGATACGTCTGCGCGTCCACCCTGTTGGAGAGGTCAAGATCTGCTTGTGAATAGATTCACTCGTATTGAGAGACGAAGAGTCTCGGATTAAATCGGCCTCAACTTCATTATTACTCGAACGATTTTCCCCACATCTGTTAGTTATAATCCCCAGACACAGATGAATCCAGTCTGCACGGATCTGCTCTCGATGGCTTTTACTACTTCATTAACTGATCGAGCTAATTAGCCGTCTGGACCAGCAGGAAAGTATTCGGTCTGGACGTTACCGGACGCTAAAAACCGAGTTTAGTGCGAGAAACACAATCAGCAAATCCATCAATGAGTGAATCCCTTCTAATCTTAATACACATAAACATAAAATAAACCCCTGAACACAGCAAGAAGGACGAAGGTGAAGTTTCTATTCGCCAGCTTCTCGTTCGAGTTTTCCCGTTCCACCTTAAATGGTGCAGCGGTCACTTTCTGGTGCCTGAAGCTGCACCATTTAAGGTGGAATGGGAAAATTTGAACAAGAAGTTGGCAAATAAGAACCTGACTTCGTGTAAGAAGGTTCTAACATTAATCTGTTATTAATATCTACACGGATTAAGGAACGCTAGAACTTAAAAGCATCAACCACCACTGTAAATAAATAACTACTACATAGAGTTAAGACCCCCTGAATAGACTGTTCAATGAAATAAGCTTAATATAAAACCAGAGGAGAAACAACCACATCAGCAGGTTCTCTGGGCTTCACTGACCACACGGTCATATCCACATAAACACCACACAGACATGAACGTGGGTCACTGCGTTCCCTCCGATATATAACCCTGTCCCGCTTTCTGAGGACATTCCTGAAACAGCGGAATTGTGGACAGTATCTTTATTAAACTGCCGCTCTGTAATGGCACTGAATGCAGTCCAGCAGCGACGTTGACCTCCCCAAAATGGCAGCATTGTGGACGTGCCTGTCTGGACCCAACACAGCATCTAGGTCTGTATATCTATGGGGCACAAATCTGAGACGACCAACTGTTCATGAATGTTTTGTGAAATTAAGTGATCTTCACATCCACACTAGCACTGTCTTACCGTGAGGAGTGGAGAAAAGGCTGAGGAGGATGATGTGTGAAGGCTGGACACCATGATCAGTCAGCACCCTGACTGCTTCAACGACCGTGTTTCCACTACCTGTGGGTCAATATTTAAGATGGAGAGAAATGATTTTCCATATTGCACATTTAGTTTAACAGTACTATTTATTTATCTGTGCCCCTTTGCTAGAAATGTTAACCTTGTAGTTTAATGCCTTTGCTGTGAATAAAGTTCAGAGCTACAGCAGTGGTGTGAGAACTAGGACAGGTAAAAAAAAAAAAAAAAAAAAAAATCCAACCAACGCCTAAGACTGAACTTTGTAGGAGAAAAATGGAAGGAATAGGAGGGAAAATATTCCTGCAGGTTTCCTGGAAAAATGGAAAGCAAGTCTGCCAGGAAGAATGAAAGCTGTAATTAATAAATAAATAAATAAATGTTTTCCTGTAAATCCCAGTAAAATTATATTTATATTATACGTCAATTAGGTATAACGTTCTGACCACCTCCTTGTTTCTACGCTCACTGTCCACTTTATCAGCTCCACTGACCGTATAGCTGCACTCTGTAGTTCTACAGTTACAGACTGTAGTCCATCTGTTTCTCTGATACTCTGTTACCCTGTTCTTCAGTGGTCAGGACAGTAAGTGGAGCTGATCAAATGGCCAAGAACATGACATTTAAAATCTTTCAGCTAAAATTTTAAGACCAAATGTGTGTCAACAGAACTAAAGGAGCTGTACTTGTTGCATAATATTCAGGCAGCTACTCACTGTTGTTAAATCAGCGTGTTATTATGTAACATATGGCTACCGACGTCACATAATGCACTAAGAATGATGCACAACAAGCCGTTCTATGATATTTCAAGCTGGATTTGTTACGGAACCAGATCAGATTTCCAGCATCCTCTAACTAGTATCATCACTAGAGATCGGTGCCATTCTGACCCACAAATGAACACAACAGTACAGTCCAAACACTCAGCGCCTACCTCTTAAACACAGTCGCCTCCACATTAACTTGATCACAGAAACACAAGGACAATGAGTGCAAGGTAAACACATCATAGGACGGTCCTGACCTCTTCCACCCTCCCTTCAGAATGAATGAATGTTTTTAAGAGGCACTGATAAAGACTTTAATGTACAGTGCTGTTCGGCTTCGACCAGCACACAATGGTTAAGTGTATTAACGGCGGGCGTAAACCACCCATTACCACGCTATTTTCAGGGCCCCATCCTCGTGCTATTCAGCACTTGGTGGGTAACTGGCAGGCGCTGTATAATTTCCTCGTGAGAGCTATAATTACCCTCTGCGGCTGAACGCAGGCTGAATGAGCTGGAAACGTGGGACAAGACGCAAAGGTCAGCTAGAACAGAGCAGTAAGGTGGGGGTGGGTGTGGAGGGGGGGCTCTTTGATTTTACATGTCTAAAAGCAGGCTGCGAGGGAGTTACAGGTGGACAAAATATTAGAGATGACACTGACAGTAATGGACCAGTGGTGGAAGTCCACAAACCCTGTACCTGAGTTAAAGTAGAGACACCCAATGTAAAATATTCCTCCAGTAAAGTAGAAGTTCCTCCCTTTAGACCTCCACTTGAGTAAAAGTACTAAAGTATTTCCCTTCAAATGTACTTAAGTATAAAGTAAAAGTACTAAAAGAGGAATTCTGGCTCTGATGTCCTGTTATCATTTTTATAACCAGACTGGCTTCATGAACTCATTTCAGGTGAAAGTCCTCCAGCGTCTCTCTTGGTAAACCAGTCTTTTAATAGAACGTCATTAATTAGTGACGCTGACGTCTATTAAAATGATCAGAAGCACAAAACACTGAAGGTAAACAGTTTCCATCAGGGAGAACCGAGTGGCTCTGAAATCACTTTTTACACACAAGCAAAGTTTCAGTTTCAGATTTATTTACAACTTAGTTCAAAGTTTAAGTTGAATAAAAACTGGCTTTAAACTCAGGATCACAGATGAGCTCCTTTACTATGTTGATCTGTAGGCGTCTGTTCATAAACATAAACCAGCCCAAACTCATTTACTATAAAATGAAATGGTGTTTGTAGAAATTCAGAAAAAAGCCGCGTCAGTCTCGACTGCATATGTGGACGTATTTCTATATTGAGCTCTATTTACACAAAGTTAGGTTAGTTCATCATTTATGTTGAACAGACTCTCCCAAAGTTTTACGCTGCTGCGCTGACGTTGAACCGCGTGCTGCACTGGGTCGGTCTGACCAACAGGTCAAAACCCTGTTTTTTTTTGGTCCAGCTGCCCCCCAAGAAATTCTTGTTACTTCATTGTTTTTCTGTTTATCTGAATTATGAATGTGACTTTATTCTAATGTATATTGTGATAAACTCACTGCTGAGGTCAACTGCTTAAACATTTGCTCAGACGCCTAAAACTTTCACACAGCACTGTGTGTATATATACACACACATACATACATGTCTGAGTAGCTCAGGGTCT
This sequence comes from Pygocentrus nattereri, assembly GCF_015220715.1. Taxonomy (NCBI): domain Eukaryota; kingdom Metazoa; phylum Chordata; class Actinopteri; order Characiformes; family Serrasalmidae; genus Pygocentrus; species Pygocentrus nattereri. The sequence continues at coordinate 45,693,910 of NC_051218.1, forward strand.
CCTGAAAATAGCAACATATGGCATGTGTGACTGTCACATGTAAATTCTAGGGTTCTAAAGGTTAAAGTCATGAAATGTTTCTGTGGCTAGGTTAGCTAGGCTCTCACCAAAACACACTGAGAACGAAAGACAGAATCTGTTTGTTTGGTCTACAGAAACAAAAACACATGCGTCACAATCACTGGCTGGACAGAAATTCACAGGAACATAACGTTACTGACGCATGTTCCCGTTTATATTTCACTTTCAGTTGACAGGAGTGTTGCAGGGCTCTCCATCGGTCATCCCTAACTTCCTGTTTTAACTGGGTTATAAATATGATGTGACTCACTGGCCAAATTCCCAAAGAAAAAGACCATTTCCGCTTAATTAAGAAGGTTAAAACAATCAGAGCTTTAATGAAGCTGCCTGGAACTTTTACCTACACACAGTGAGGAGGATGACTGGTTTTTTGGTTTTGGTTTAGCCCGTGTGTTCTTTGTTTTGGTTTTTTAGTCCAGCCCCCTTGTTTCATGGCTCCACCCCTGATTGTCTCCACCTGTGTTCCCGCCTGTCCCTCATTTACCCTGTGATTTTTTAAGCCCTGTGTTTGCCACTAGTTGTCGCTGGTCTTCGTTGTTTGTAATGTTTGATGTGTTTTGCTTGTACTGTCGTTCTATTGGATTTGTTTGTCTGTTTTGAGATTTCGTCATGTCGGACTCTCGTCCACTTCGTGTTGGATATCTGAACCTGGACTGTCTCGACTATGACCCTGGATTTGCCCTGAATAAAAGTCGTTTATTCCCGCATATGCGTCCGCCTCCTCGCTCCCCGGCTTTACACTTACTGTTTCTTTTGATTTTGTGCGATATTACTAAGCTGGTCCTGACTGCTGCAGCCCTGGATGAGTGGAGCTTTGTAAAAAACCCTTGCTGCTTTTGCAGCTTCGCTATCAGATCTTCAGATCAAAAAACAAAGCAAAAGGGTTGCCTTCAAAATAAAAGCATTGTAGTTGTATGTCGTGTACCTTTCACAGTGTAATAGGTGTCATAGTTACACAAGTAGTTACTTTTCACTTCTAATTTACCAACCATCTCACCGCGGGCCAGAGATAGTCAGAGGGCCCGGTTGTGGATCTCTGATCCAGAGATATTCTGTTTTAAGGAATTCTTGCTTGGAGTTATTCTACAATCTCATCAAGCACTAAAGGAGAAGACTCACTGCTGTTATGTTGGCAAAAGGAGATTTGGCCATTTGTGTATTTTTTAAAAGATGAGTTTTTGTTTTTTTGACTAAACTAACTTCAATTAATGATATTTTTTCATTTTTCATAATTTTGGTATTTCTAGTGTGTGAGATAGTTAACCGAAGAAATTTCATTTTTCAACCTTTTTTCTACATAACTTTACTAAGGATGCCCATAATTACAGAGCTGACTTTAGCTATGATGCTACTCCACATACATTTTATGAGGCCACGGTGAAGGAATAGCAGTTTGTTGGGTGGAACTTTTAAAATGATTTATTTTGTGTCACCTTTTAAGATGCTACACATCCTGTGATTTTATTGACCCAAAATATTCATTTTCCGCCCTTTTTTCTTATTCCTGTGCCTTTAAGACTGATATAGAATCACGTGAAAAAGTTTGGGCGCCCCTGTTAAAATGACATTTTATTTATTGATTTTTCTACATAAAAATTCAGGAACACACTTCTGCACATTTTCACACAAAATTACTGTTTATTTGCTGAACATGCTGGAAAAACAAATGTAACATGTGGCCTGTGCAAAATTTATGGCACATTTAGGCCCAGTCCCATTTCTCCTTCTTACCCCTACCCCTTGTTTTCGAGTGTTGCCCCTTGTTACTGAGCTACAGGGCAGTAGTTGAGATCTTCCCTCTGAAATGAGACCCTCTAATAAAAGAGCATCACTTCATTAACAGCTACTAGCGCCGCTCTGTAGGCGACCCTGCCCGTCTGCAGGGACAGCAGAGGAGGGGAAAGTTCAGCTCCTCACTGCTGGGCTTTAGTTACATTTAGGGATCATACGCCTTCAAAGAGGGGGGGCAATTATTTATCAATTTATTTAATTATTTATTATCACGCTTCAGGCCAGAATGTAACTGCTGCACCAGAGGACTAAGGGCTCAGTGGTAGGGGCATGGGGTGAAATGGGACTGGGCCTTAATATGTTTTATTTTTTCCTAAAATGTTAAAATTTTGCACTAAAATTTTCAGCAAAATGCCAGATTTACGTTTGTTTATTGTAGTGGATTTACGTATTTTCACTAAAAGTTTTCTTCTGATCAGGTGTATCCAAACTTTTACATAAGGTTGTATGTAAATGACCTCTGTTCTGATTGGCTGTCCTGTTTTGCGCCTCACTGAGAAAGCAGTCCAGGCTAAAAACCTCGTAAGTCCTTGTAACCTTAGCGTGAACAGGTGGCACTAAACTGCTGTAGGCTGAACAGGTAGATATGTGTAGATGTGTTGCAGTTCATGGCTTTAAAATCCAGGGAATTCATACTGGTTTCCAAAATAGTTTCCACAAATTGAATGATTTGAAACTGTAACAGCGTTCGTGAATCGGCCTCCGGTCATTCGGTACTTACTCAGGATGGGGTACATCAGCAGGACTTTGCGTCTGTAAATGTCAGGTGGGAACTTTGCGTAGTACACTTTGGCTTTCAGCGTCTCTTCGTCACTCTGTATAAGAATCTTGCCAATGCGAATGGACCGGCAGCAGTCTCTCAGGCCCTGCTCCATCGCCTCACCTGGTCACAGGTGACACAAACGGTACGTCTCAGTAAATGTCAGACTTCAGCTCAGGAAACGTTACTTTAATGCGTGTATTTTGTTTGTGAGGTGCTGGACTTGTTAAACGCAAGGGCCATTTGACTGACCACTCCTCATTATGCTGACACCACAGTTGCCTCGTTCAAACCGGACACCTTCATACTTGTATCCTGGAAGACGAGAAGACGGAAAAGGGTTATTCGTGAACAACTGATGTGACTTTGGTGCTCAACGTTTGATATTTAGATTTACAAAAGCGCTTTGTTGTCCACTCTAAGGATGTATCCCAGCTAGTATAATCAGATTAAAGTCCAAAGAACCTTTGAGCTGCTAAGACAGATCTGATATCTACAAATACCAATACACAGTTAAGACATAGCGTAAGTGCAATACAATGCATTTCAGTAAGTACTTAGATCAGTGCTCGCTTAAGTGCTTCACAATGAGACGGGTCTTCAGTTCGCATGAGAGGGGGTCTGCTGTTCAGACAGCCAGTGGAAGCTCTTTCCACCACCTGGATGCCAGGACAGAGAAGAGGCTTGAAGAGCTTGAGATATGGACTTAGTGTTGACCATTGCCATAAGGTAGGAAGGGGTTGGTCCATATTTGGCTTTGTGGGCAAGCATCAAGGTTTTAAATCTGAAGTGGGCAGCTATAGAAAGCCAGTGAAAGGGCGGCCTTCCTAGAGAGAAAGGGTCGAATCCGCTGGACGTTGTAGAGAGGATACCTGCATGGCTGCTTTTGACGTACTCTCTTTAAAAAGATGGTTCTCAAAGAACCCAGTGCATGATAAAAGGGTTTTTCAGATAGACGAAGAACGTGTTGTAGTTGGTTTTATATAAAACCCTTTCTGAAATCGGCTCTATATAGCACCAGAAAGGGTTCCACAATTGTTACAACTCTTGTTAGAACTCTTTTGGTACTATACAGAACTCTTTTTACTCAGTGCCTCATGCGCAGAACTTTGAGAAATTTGGGTAAAACATCATTAGTGTAAATATTTTAGCTTATATTTATTTATAATCCTTTATACTGTTAATTTTTGTGAATGATAGTTTATTTTTTGTCTTACTTTTTACTTTTAGTATTTTTTTAATATATTTGTGTGTGTGTGTGTGTGTGTGTGTGTGTGTGTGTGTGTGTGTGTGTGTATTAAATACTAATATTATTTATTTAATATAATAAAATCTTTGAAAATAAAAAACAGAAAATTGGCATGTGCATATGTATTCACCCCTTTGCTATGAAGCCCCTAAAAAGTTCTGGTGCAACCGATTACCTTCAGAAGTCACATGCTTAGTGAAATGAAGTCCACCTGTGTGCAATCTAAGTGTCACATGATCCGTCAGTATATACACACCTTTTCTGAAAGGCCGCAACACCATTAAGCAAGAGGCACCACTAACCAAACAACACCATGAAGACCAAGATCTCCAAACAAGTCAGGGACAAAGTTGTTGAGAAGTACAAGTCAGGGTTGGGTTTCTCTGATGATCCCCTGGAGCACCATCCAATCCATTATCATCAAATGGAAAGAACACGGTACCCCAATAAACCTGCCAAGAGAGGGCCGCCCACCAAAACTTTAGAGGGGGTGGATAGTTATGCACTCTGACATTTTCTGTTATTTTGTCCTATTTGTTGTTTGCTTCACAATAATAAAAAAAAATAATCAAATGTTCAAAGTTGTAGGCATGTTCTGCAAATGAAATGATGCAAACCCTCAAATAATCCATTTTAATTCCAGGTTGTGAGGTAGCAAAACATGAAAAATGCCAAGGGGGTGAATACTTTTGCAAGGCACTGTAGAACATCTTAGAACGGTCTTCAAGCATTTCAGGCATTCAAACAGTATTTATACCGTGCATTGTAGCTAGATTCAATCTACAGTTAGAACAGACCTGCTACTGTTTCCACTGTAAATTGACCCGAGGAGGTTCTGAAGGCATTTCACTGCTATTGAAATGCAACAGACCTCTACGCAGGTTTAGTTTGGACAGCCCTGCTGCAGGAGGTCCAACTCGGTCCAGTTCATGAAGATCATGGAGCTGTGCGCTTTCCTGGGGAAATGGTCAGTCAAGTAGGACGTCAACATACTCGCCTGTTGGTGTGGTCACAACACATTCAGTATACGGCAACTGGTTTAGCCCTTCTTCAACCACCAGCCGAATCTATGAACACATCAAGAGTAGTGACTTGGTCTGATGGATTCGCTCACATATCATTCTGACGCAAAAGAACAGTAAATGGCCAAAGAGGAATTTCACCAACTTTTCAAACTTCTGCATAATTGAATTGATGTAAACAAAGTAATATTACAGAGGTTAAGTGAGAAATACTATCACTCTAAAGAAACTTGGAGTCAGAAGTGTTCACAGTGATGGTGACGGGAACCAGATGTCCGAAGAGTTTAACGTCTCTACACTGCTAGAAATGAAGGTTCTGTTCAGGTACGTTTCTCGTTCATCAGGGTCCAAACAGTGTAGATGTTCCCTCAAAGCTCCAGCAGTGGGTTTAAGGTCTGATTGTGGAGCTTAAATCAGGTTCTCCAGGTGAAAAGTTGGTATTTGTTCCTTTTCATAACCGAATGTTTTAAAACAGAGCAGTAGAGTAAAAGCCTGGAGGCGAGGCGGGGCGGGGTGTGTGGAGTCAGTCCAGCTTAGAACAGATCATTTCAGTGGATTATGGTTCAGTTATGTTCCCTGACTGAAGGCGCTGAGATGGAGCCTTGAGGGTTCCACCCCAGGGAACTGACCCAGTGACAGTCCAGTATGTTTATTTCTGAGAGTGTAAACCTAAAATTTTGACCTAAAATGTGTTTTCCAAAAGCCAAGGTGGAACGGTTCGTGCGCAGTGTTATAAGGCAAATTAGTGGCCAAACATACGGTATTTTTTTAGATTTATTCTAGGTTACCATTACCAATATTACACATAAGGGCTCAGAGGACACCTGCAGGTTCAGTGGTCAGTTTGGATAGTAAATATAATGTCTAGCATTGTAGACACTGTGACTCCTAATTCCTGTCACCACCATTTCACATCAGACCGCTCTGAATGACTTTGTTCACATCTCAGTGCGTATACATGCACTCAATAATCCAATCACAGCCTGACTTCTGCAGTTATCCGATTATTAAAACGGTCAGGTAAACACCACACTTCCACCTAGGAATCCGATCTAGGAATCCGACAAACCGGCTGGATTTCAGCGCATGTAGACTCTTACTCTGATTTCTATCGGATTTCTTAGTCGCAACACTTTTGGAGTGGCCCTGAAACCAAATAAAGGGTTTTAAATGTTCTTCATCTTCTAGATGATGCATGTTCATATTTCTGGGTAAAGTGGGGTGTTAGGTTTGAGTTTATTGGCTGGTAGCAAAGCAGAAGTGCGATCTGACTCAAGCAGATGTAAACGTGTTGATCGGATTACAGACCAAATCTGTTTTTCTGCAGTTATCGGATCATGAAGTGCATTTAAAGGCACTCAGTGACTGTAATATGCAGCAATTTTGAAAATTCGGTGGTCTTCCCCTTTAAGGGAGCTTCTCTGCGATGGAAAACTCTTACCAGTCTGTCAGCACAGAACACGAAATCCCCTCTACTGGTGGTCCTATGGGACACACATGAAACGTGTTAGACTAACACAGCATGCCTTTATGTTCGACAACATACAGTGCGGATTAGGACACAGTCTGGCCTCCTCACTTGTCCCTGATTATGGTCTGTAGTTCTCGGACTTGGTCATTTAGGGGTAAGAGCTTCAGCTGGGGCCCCAGCTCGATGTGTGAGTGGCCGTTTTCTGGGGTTTCGCACGGCTTGTCCTGGGAATCGCTGTCCGAGTTGTTGCCACTCGCGAAGCGGACCTGCTTCATAGTGGAATGGTCAGGGTGGGCGCTGCTGCTGCGGACCACCTGCTGGTTCGGGCAAGGCATGTTACTCTGCGGAACTGCGGCTGATGTCCTTTTCAGAAAGAGTCCAAGAAAGTGTGGTGGTCGTCACACTAAACTCAGAGGGTCGAGGCCTGAAAGTGCGGCGTGTATCTCACAGCCCGCACATGGCCGCGTGGGTGGGTTCACTGTCGGAAACAACGACGTCTGTTGTTCTCCATGCGTGGCGATACGTCTGCGCGTCCGCCATGTTGGAGCGGTCAAGGTCCGCTTGTAAACAAGTTCACCTGCGTTGAGAGACGAAGAGTCTCCGGATTTAATCAGCCACAACGGCCTTATTACCCCGCCCGTTTATAATCCTCAGACACAGATTAATCAAATCTGCACGGACTAGCTTTTATTACTTCATTAACTGACCGTTCCGTCTGCATCTGACGTTAAAAACCGACTTTAGAGCTCCGGTAAAAACACATCCAGCAAATCCATCAAGGAGTGAATCCCTTCTAATCTTTACGAAGACGAAGCTGAAGTGGCTTCCTATTCGCCAGCTTCATGTTCGAGGTTTCCCGTTCCACCTTAAATGGCGCAGCACTCACTTTCTGGTGCCTGGAGCTGCACCACTTAAGGTGGGATGGGGGAAAAAATACTACATCAAGTTAAGACCCCCTGAATAGACTGTTCAATGAAATAAGCTTAATATAAAACCAGAGGAGAAACAACCACATCAGCAGGTTCTCTGGGCTTCACTGACCGCACGGTCATATCAACACAAACACCACACAGACATGAGCGTGGGTCACTGTGTTCCCTCCGATATTTAACCCTGTCCTGCTTTCTGAGGGCGATATTCCTGAAACAGTGGAATTGTGGACAGTATCTTTATTAAACTGCCGCTCTGTAATGGCACTGAATGCAGTCCAGCCGCGATGCTGACCTCCCCAAAAGTTGACCACTGTTGACGTGCCTGGCTGGGCCCAACGTGGCATCTACGTCTGCGTATCTGTGGCCTGTGTGAGCTTTTATTTTTTTTTATTGTTATTGGATTGCTTATAAGTATTGGTGGTATCATCAGATACATTTACAACAACTTGTAAAAGCATTTACATTACAGTGGACCTCCAAAACCAGGGAGGAGATGCAGACAAATAACAACAACAAGAACAACAACAATAATAATAATAAAATGATAAAATAGTATGACTTTTATATTCGTTGGTCTGATGGATTATATAATTCTGATTGAACTGAGAACCATTTGTCTGTGAAATTAGACCTCTGCATTTAACCCATCCGTGCAGTGAAACACCCACAGACATGCACACTAGTGAACACACACACTAGGGGGCAGTGAGCACACTTGCCCGGAGCGGTGGGCAGCCCTATCCACGGCGCCCGGGGAGCAGTTGGGGGTTAGGTGTCTTGCTCAAGGACACCTCAGTCATGGACTGTCAGCCGAGGGGATCGACCCGGCGACCTTCCGGTTTCCTAACCTCCAGCCCACGATGGCCCCATGCAAAATTCTATCCATATTTCTCTGTTAGCCAGACAGCTTAAGCCCCAAGATGAGGACTGTCCACTAGAAATGTCCCTCAGCTCTCTTCCTATTGGACAAGCTTGACTTTGGGTTTAAGTTACCTGGCAAAACTGCGAAATCCTGTTTAATGAAATACCCCCTGGGCTTTGGGGACTATTTACATAAACCACTTAACTCACCAGTAGTCAGTTAGAAAAGAATCTGATTGACTTTTTCAAATTTCAGCATAATTCAGTGGTTAAGATATAAACAAAGTCGTTCAGAGTGGTTTGGTGAGAAATGCTCAGTTCAATGCTCATATTACTTAATGTCATCATTAGAAGTCCATTAATCTGTATAGTAAGTATAGTGTAGTGGTTTGCGGTTTATATACATTATATTTCAGTCACCCATCCAAATCACTGAATCCAGGTGTTCCAGTCACTTCCACGGCCACAGGTGTATAAAGCCGAGCCCCTCGGCCTGCAGACTGCTTCTACAGACATTAGTGAAAGAATGGGTCGCTCTCAGGAGCTCAGTGAATTCCAGCGTGGTGCCGTGATCGGACACCACCTGTGCAGCAAGTCCAGTCGTGAAATTTCCTCACTACTAAATATTCCACAGTCAACTGTCAGTGGGATTATAACAAAGTGGAAGTGACTGGGAACGACAGCAACTCAGCCACGAAGTGGTCGGCCACATAAAATGACCGAGCGGTCAGCGGTTGCTGAGGGGCATAGTGCGCAGGGGTCACCAACTTTCTGCAGAGTCAATCACTACAGACCTCCAAACTTCATGTGGCCTTCAGATCAGCTCAAGAACAGCGTAGAGAGCTTCATGGAATGGGTTTCCATGGCCGAGCAGCTGCATCCAAGCCTTACATCACCAAGCTCAATGCAAAGCGTGGAATGCAGTGGAGTAAAGCGCCGCCACTGGACTCTAGAGCAGTGGAGACGTGTTCTCTGGAGTGACCAATCACGCTTCTCCATCTGGAAATCCGATGGACGAGTCTGGGTTTGGTGGTTGCCAGGAGACGGTACTTGTCTGACTGTATTGTGCTGAGTGTAAAGTTTGGTGGAGGGGGGATCATGGTGTGGGGCTGTTTTTCAGGAGTTGGGCTCGGCCCCTTAGTTCCAGTGAAAGGAACTCTTAATTCTTCAGCACCAAGAGATTCTGGACAATTTCACGCTCCCAACTTTGTGGGAACAGTTTGGGGACGGCCCCTTCCTGTTCCAACATGACCGCGCACCAGTGCACAAAGCAGGTCCATAAAGACGTGGATGAGCCAGTTTGGTGTGGATGGCCTTGACTGGCCTGCACAGAGTCCTGACCTCAACCCCATAGAACAGCTTTGGGATGAATTAGAGTGGAGACTGTGAGCCAGGCCATATAATGAGTTTAAGGTGGAACTGCTTTTGGGCAGCAGCAAATTAGAGGTGGCACAGAATTTAAGGCGGAGCTTCAATGAAGGTAGCATTAAACTTAAGGTGGGACTGCATTACAGTCAGCACTGAATTTAACAATAAAGGGGGCGCTGCTTTTGAGGCAGCAACAAATTTAAGGTGGCGCTTCAATTAACGTAGCATTAAACTTAAGGTGGCACAGGATTTAAAGTGGAACTCTTTTTAAGGTAGCGGTGAAATGAAGGTAGCACAGAATTTAAGGTGGGACCGCATCAAAGTTAGCACTGACTTCAAGGGAGCAGTGAATTTAACACTAAAACTAAGGTGGGACTGCTTGTGAGGCAGCATTAAATTTAAGGTGGAACGCTTAGCAACATTTTAACATCCATCAGCAGTCTCCCTGACCCTGGTAGGGTGGTAGGCTGATATTGGGCAGCGGCCAAAGTTCCGGCAAACTTCCCCGCGTCTACGCGTGACTTTAACCTCGCCATGGCGCCGCTCTTGGTCCCGTTGCGGTGTGGACTCCACGTCCAGAAGCGCAGGTTAGCCCTTCTGCTCCAGCAGAGCAGCTCGTCTCGCGTTCGGAGCTATGATAACAGAACCGGGAAGACCGGCGCTGGTGGCGGTAAAAAGAGGCAGCGGAGCGCGTATCAGGTAAGCTAAGCTAACAGATGCGCTAGCCGGGCTACAGAGCCACACACTGGCGGGTTAGCCTAGCTGCTAACACGCTAGCAGCAGAGTTCGGCGGCGCGCTGTGAATGTGGTTCCCGTCGACAGGGCGGCTGGTTAGAGCGCAGAGAGGAAGGTTCGGTGGTTTCGAACCCGGGTCCTGTCAGGAACCGACTTAAGTTCGCGGTAAAGCGGAGTTGACGTTAACGTTAGCCAACTGGCTAACCTGGCTGTCTGAGGTAAATTTGCCGGGTTAGCCAACCAGCTAACCAGCGACCTTCTTTCGTGTGTTGCTAAAAAGCGTCGGACCTCGTAAAAGGTGTTTGTACTCAGTGTTTATGTTCGGTGGTTCGAGCATTCATGCTTCGTTCTTGGGGATCTAGTTAGCTGGACAGACAGCACCGAGGTTCGGGTTCTGAGAGTGGCGTTATTGCCCGAAACACGGTGTAAACAGCGAGCACCGTTTTCATGTTGGGGTCGTTATATCGTGTCCCAGCTGAGGCGATGACTACGCTGGACGTTCTCAGCGTCTGTTCTTTGCATTTAATGCAGTTTATCTGGCGTCTGGTGGAAGTTTGCGCACTTCCAAAAAGGCAGAGGTGTCCACAGATGGCATGCACAGGCTAGTCCTGAGCGAAGAGCCGTGATATGCGCCGGAATTCCCAGGTGTCTTATCTGTTCCTAACCCTGTGACCTTGATAAAAGGGTGGAATTGCTCATTAACTCAATACGTGGCGCTGCGTTCGATATGATGTGCTCGTTAACTAACTACCTCCTTCAGGGATGACTACGGGCTGGACCCAAAGACGAGCTGATGGGTTGGGCTGCGATCTAGCTGTGCTGTTATTTCAGCTGTATCACTTCGCTGAGACGCCGTTGCTAAGCAACGACTCTGACAGCTGTAGGAGACGCTGGAGTCATCTGAGCGCTTTCACTTCTTACTTTGCCACAAACAGAAAACGGACACTGATAAGATCACGTCTGACCGACAGCCGATTTGGTCCGACTTTGAAGACGAGACGACACTAAATTCCCAAACTGTCGTCACCACTGAGCAGCTTTTCAGTCGGCAGCTGTGACAGAAGAACAGCTGAACAACCTGGAATCAGCCAGAAATTAACCCAACACCATTCGCCAGACATGTCGGACCAAGTCGGACTGAGCCGTAAAACTGACCCAATAAAAACAGAAAAGCTGCTCAGTGGAGACGACAGTTTGGGAATTTAGTGTAAGGAGCTGGAGAACTAACTGCCAGCTGAGCAGCGAGTGGGCGGAGCTCGTTACTCTGACATAGCAACGAGCTGCTCGTTAAGGAGCTCTAATTAGGAGGAAGGAACTGAACATTAAAACATATTAAAGCCGTGTTCACGGCCAGTTTATTCATTTCTTACTGTATTTATTTAACTGCTGTATTAAAGCAGTAGAGCACTCGAGGAGGGAGTTATCACCAATAACATCACGGCTGGGATGATCTACGGACACCACATCACAGCTGGGATGGTATTTCTCGACAACACACTCCCTTTGTGTTCTAATAGGGAGTGAATACCCTTGCCATAGTGTGTTGCCAGGTCCATGGCTGTCGTAACAATAGCAACAAAAAACTTTTGTAAGCGACATTAAGCTTTTGTAGTAAGTAGCACTGTCTCTCTAGACTAGGTCCAGTTAGAGAAAATGACTGTCAAAGGTCCGAAACATCATATCTAACCTGCGTCGTTACTCGGAGCAATATACGGTTTACTGAAGTAGCCGAGTAGGAATATCAGATCAAATAAAGTCCAGTTCGGTCAGATTTCAACAACATTTACTGAATATCAGATCAAATAAAGTCCAGTTCGGTCGGATTTCAACAACATTTACTGAATATCAGATCAAATAAAGTCCAGTTCGGTCAGATTTCAACAACATTTACTGAATATCAGATCAAATAAAGTCCAGTTCGGTCAGATTTCAACAACATTTACTGAATATCAGATCAAATAAAGTCCAGTTCGGTCAGATTTCAACAACATTTACTGAACATCAGATCAAATAAAGTCCAGTTCGGTCAGATTTCAACAACATTTACTGAACATCAGATCAAATAAAGTCCAGTTCGGTCAGATTTCAACAACATTTACTGAACATCAGATCAAATAAAGTCCAGATCGGTCAGATTTCAACAACATTTACTGAACATCAGATCAAATAAAGTCCAGTTCGGTCAGATTTCAACAACATTTACTGAACATCAGATCAAATAAAGTCCAGTTCGGTCAGATTTCAACAACATTTACTGTCAGTTTTCTCTTTTTAGATCACGTCATGTGGAATAACTTCCCTCTGACTCACTTTCTTCTCTGACTGCTGTTTCTCGCCTCGTCCCTCCCCTGTGTGGCGTCGCTGACTCGAGTCTCAGAGCTCACCGTAATGCACAGATCTGATTGGCTGAGTAAACGTAGACACTGAGCTACTGCGCCGTAACATTTAATCGAGTAGATGGTACAAAAGATGCAGACACCTCCACAGATGAAGTAACGTTGGCATTAATTGTGTGACCTTCTTGCTATTTTTATGCTTTAATCTCCTGTGATGTGTGGACTGATGCAGTATTTAAATATCATTAAAGGGGGCTGGAGATGTTGTGGGCAGTAACATATAAGCAGTACTCAATTATAATGGCTGTGTCCCAATTCAGAGGCTGCATTTGAAGGCAGACTGCGGCGTGACTAGACTGTCCCATTTAGAAGGCTCCTTCACATGCATCCAAGAACTGTGTCCTTTTTCATGGCAATGAATGACCATGGAATGTATTAATTTGTCTGTATCGGACCAGCAGTATACAAAGTACACAAACCCTGTACCTGAGTTAAAGTCGAGACACCCAAGGTAAAATATTCCTCCAGTAAAAGTAGAAGTTCCTCCCTTTAGACCTCCACTTGAGTAAAAGTACTAAAGTATTTCCCTTCAAATGTACTTAAGTATAAAGTAAAAGTACTAAAAGAGTAATTCTGGCTCTGATCTGGTCCTGTTATCATTTTTATAACCAGACTGGCTTCATGAACTCATTTCAGGTGAAAGTCCTCCAGCGTCTCTCTTGGTAAACCAGTCTTTTAATAGAACGTCATTAATTAGTGACGCTGACGTCTATTAAAATGATCAGAAGCACAAAACACTGAAGGTAAACAGTTTCCATCAGGGAGAACCGAGTGGCTCTGAAATCACTTTTTACACACAAGCAAAGTTTCAGTTTCAGATTTATTTACAACTTAGTTCCAAGTTTAAGTTGAATAAAAACTGGCTTTAAACTCAGGATCACAGATGAGCTCCTTTACTATGTTGATCTGTAGGCGTCTGTTCATAAACATAAACCAGCCCAAACTCATTTACTATAAAATGAAATGGAGTTTGTAGAAATTCAGAAAAAAGCCGCGTCAGTCTCGACTGCATATGTGGACATATTTCTATATTGAGCTCTATTTACACAAAGTTAGGTTAGTTCATCATTTATGTTGAACAGACTCTCCCAAAGTTTTACGCTGCTGCGCTGACGTTGAACCGCGTGCTGCACTGGGTCGGTATGACCAACAGGTCAAAACCAGCTCTAAACAAAGTGACCGCTGGGCCCTGATTGGTGCTCTGGCTTTGCGCTTCTTTCGTTTTGACATGTTACGTTTTTATACACACAGAAACCAAAAGGAACGACAGATTTCTCAAAATGTAGGAGGAAAAAGTCGGATATTAGACTCTGAAATGTAGTGGAGTGAAAGGAGAAAGTCCAGAACGGAGAAACTTCAGTACAGATACACCAAAAATACTAAAGTACAGAAAATAATTACATTTACTTTCCACCACTGTATCAAACTGACTTCTTCTGGATATCTTGATCACCTGTTTGCCGACTTAATGTCAACGATATTGTCGCCGGATGCTTTTTTCAGGTCTATAAAACAGCAGTTTAGATATGCAGCCCACCTGTAAAGCAGCTACGGTGTGTGTCATCGTGCAGGGATTCTCGAAGCTGGAAATGATGTAGAAACGGTTTTGTCCTCCTTAAGGGCATAACATGGACATCTGGAGCCGATACAGTCATAAAAATTTAAGACCGATGTTCGTAATTAGAACTGATTCATGTTGTGTTCATGACCATGTGGGAAACTTGTAACGTTTCACTCAGTGCCCAGAGATACCTGGATGATTGGAAAGTCATTTTGCTTTTGATATGCCCACAGCAGCCGAGCAAGTGCTGACATACAGCAATCAGGCAGAAGATGATGACCACCTCCTCGTTTCTCCGCTCATTGTCCATCTGATCAGCTCCACTTACTGTATAGCTGCACTCTGTAGTTCTACAGTTACAGACTGTAGTCCATCTGTTTCTCTGATACTCTGTTACCCTGTTCTTCAGTGGTCAGGACCCCCATGGACCCTAACAGAGCAGGTACTATTTGGGTGGTGGGTCATTCTCAGCACTGCAGTAACACTGACGTGGTGGTGGTGTTAGTGTGTGTTGTGCTGGTCTGAGTGGATCAGACACAGCAGTGCTGCTGGAGTTTTTAAACACCTCAGTGTTGCTGCTGGACTGAGAATCGTCCACCAACCAAAAATATCCAGCCAGCAGCGTCCTGTGGGCAGCGTCCTGTGGGCAGCGTCCTGTGGGCAGCGTCCTGTGGGCAGCGTCCTGTGACCACTGATGAAGGACTAGAGGATGACCAACACAAACTGTACAGCAGCAGATGAGCTGTCGTCTCTGACTTTACATCTACAAGGTGGACCGACAAGGTAGGAGTGTCTAATAGAGTGGACAGTGAGTGGACACAGTGTTTAAAAACTCTAGCACCACTGCTGCGTCTGATCCACTTGTACCAGTGCAACACACACTAACACACCACCACCACGTCAGTGTTACTGCAGTGCTGAGAATGACCCACCACCCAAATAGTACCTGCTCTGTGAGGGTCCATGGGGGTCCTGACCACTGAAGAACAGGGTAACAGAGTATCAGAGAAACAGATGGACTACAGTCTGTAACTGTAACTAACACATGGAAGGATTGAGTGCTGACCATTAAAGCACGGACAAAACAAACACAGTGCTGCGGACCAGGTTTGAGAACGTCTAGTCTTTTAGTTCTCTGTTCTAGCTATCAGTCTGAGGATTAGAGGAACACGAACTCGACCCGACCTCTCAGATTCATAGCAAAACAGGTCATTAGGTCACCACATTGTTCTGTAATTACAGAGTTCACCTTTAATTTTTGCAAACCATCAGTCTCATTTGTTTGTGTGTTTACTACATTGTGTATTTGCTCGGTTCTGATTGCTGAATTATCTGTATATACTAACGCTATCGAGCGTTTTTGTGTGTGTCGTCGCATCTAGAAAAATCGTCTCCTCTTGTTTTGTGAGAGACACGGTATTCAAATGGTCCACATGCTGTAGTGTTTTTGCTGCATTAAGACTTAATTGCCTTTTCAGTGGCAACGAGGAGCTCAACTAAACCCATATCACTGTCGCATTGTCACATGGTGACAGCTGTCAAAGCAAACATTTGTCGTATTTCGCAACTTGTAGTGAGAGATAAGGCTGAAAAGCGATCCCTCCCTTCCTCCCTCCCTCCCTCCCTCCCTCTCTGGACCGCATTATGTGGCCACACAGCTTGTGACAGGATCAGACTGAAATCCTGACACACAGACTTTCCGTCTCAACGTGACGTGGCTTTTAATTATAATTTACAACCCAAGTTGAATTGAATATTCATGCAGTGACCTCTACTTCAATATTTAGGCCAATGTAATGATGTTTTCTTTAAGAATAGCCATGTTTGTTGGCCTTGTTGTGTAGTTTTGTTTGCTTTTCTGAGTCACGGTACGTTTGAGAGGGATCGCTGATCTAGAACCGGGTAAAGCTGTCGGACTGACGTCAACAGAAGACGGAGGGGGGGAAACCAGAATTGATCCAGTCCAGTCCTGTGACCGATTGGTTTGCAGGAAAACAGCCAAGTTAAAGTAGAGCAGTTCCAGCCCTGGACGTTTTAGAAGTAGGGAAAGTTCCACTGATCCCAGTCTGAAATAATTTCAGTGTTTTCCAAACAGCTGTCTTGTCCTGGTGGTTAGTTAAATCATGACAACTGTGAATGATCTAGAGGCATTTACAGCTGATTTCTGGGGCCCGAAACAAACTACGCAAGGAGGCGAATGACGGCGTTCGGCCAACGAGCTGCAAACGCTCAGTCAAACTCGCACGTTCCTGCATTGCTGTGGAGGTTAAAACACTCAGTACTGAAGGGGGCGATAGAGTACAAGTCAGAGAAAGATCTACCGTTTACTGTTAATCAGTTTCTCTCTCCCTCCCTTTATTTGAGGCCCTGAGCGACGTCGGTCGCCACATGGGAGCCACCAGAGCTGCTAGTGTCACCAGAGCTTTATCTCTGTTGGCTGATCTGCACCGTTTTGACCACCGTGGAGTTTCATGCTGTACAACGTTGTGCAAACCTCACCTTCATGAACTGACCCTCCTCCTCCTGCTGCTGCTGCAAGACTAATTAACTGTGGCTCCACCCGTTTTTCCCTGTTTTTTATTCCAATATTTCATACCAACGCTGTTGGCTGTCCGGTGTGGCCCAGAGGAGGATGGGTTCCCCTTCTGAGTCTTGGTTCCTCTCAGTGTTTCTTCCTCTGGTTCTTTGGGAGTTTTTCCTTGCCACGGTCACCACTGGCGACGTTCATGGGGGCTCGGACCCGGACTTTTCTGTGAAGTTGCTTTGGGACAAATAAACTTTGACTGGACTTTGACTAATATTCCAAAAACCTTAACATGCGATAACTAATCGTGTTTTCTGCCGTCTTTGTGTGAGACTCAACTGCTCGTCTGCTATGGCAGTTGAGAAACATGCTGGCGGTACAAGACCGCTTGGGTGTTGTTTTAGCGCCCCCTGCTGTAACGCTCAGAATGCAGCTTGTGCTTGCTTCACATTGAAAAGAACATTTTTGAATGCAACTACACGTGAAACCCCGTCGGTATTCGTGTCCTTGTTTGAAGTATGTTTCGAGCCTGACGCTGCAAAACAGGTTTTTTTCTAATATATAAGGCACATGGGTATGACTTTGAAAATCTCTTGCAGTTTCAAATTTGTCCTGCAGGGAGAGCTATTAGCACACAAGTCACCATGAATCTGCACCAGAAGGAGCTCATTAGCTCGTGTTTGCAGTAACATCTATTAAAATGACAGGTGAAGGAAGTAGTTTTCAAAAGATGTTGGATTATTCAGTTTTGTGATATTTAATGTTTGACTGGTAAACTTTTTAGTTGTCAAAGATTTTCATTAAAACAGTTAATATTCAATGTAGAGAGTAGAAAGTATAGAAAGAAATGAAAATATGTCAAAGCTTCAGCAGACAGTGTGTATTTGGGGAGGATGGGTGGAGATTTAATCGATAATCATGTTGTTTTTTTACATTTTTTATATATATATACTCTGTGTGTGTGTGTGTGTGTGTGTGTATATAAAATCTAGAAATTTTGTTTATTCAAATATTAACACTTTTCTCAGCAAATAAACACAAACTACAGAAATAAATAGATTTTGAAAATGTGTCTTGGGTTTCGCTCAGTACTGTAAATCAGTGCTTTCAGTTTTTCTTTATTGTTCCATATTTTGTTGTAGCTATAAAACTCATTTATTATTAATGTTTCACATGCACCTCTGGCTAAAGGAGATCTTGAGGATTACAGGAGGGAAAATCTGTGATAACTAAAACGTAGATTACCTGTGAGCTCAGTGAAGTCGGATATAGACTGGATAATTGGAAAACAGGCAATGGTTTAAATCACTGTTGGTGGAAGAAAACCTGGTATCTCCAAAGTGGTCACTTTACAGGAGAAGGAAAAAACCTACTTTACTCTTAACATAAGGTACGGGAAGCTTATCTTAACTGACTTTTTTCCCAAGGCATTTTAGGCCGTTTCTTTTGGTCCATTCTTCGTGAAAGTTATATACAATTTAAAGGGCGACAGGCGTTTTCAGATTATGTCAAACTCCCGACAACAGCGATAAGAAGCTTTGGCTTGGACTTTTCATTGCAGAGCCTTAGAGTCTAGCACTAGGTGTTACCTGTACTGTAGCATCTCTTACTGTTTTCCTGTTTTCTTCTAGTTGCTGGGTCCAAATCTGGCATCATCAACATGGGCATCAAGTCGGGGGAGCAGTCAGCAGATGCTGGAAGCTGCAAAAGTAAGCTTGATGAAAGCCAGCATGATATGATAAGTAAATTCCAGGTGGAGCTGGAGAAGTGGTTTCAAAGGCCTGTGGATTCTGAAAGTATGCAGGGAATTGGTCTTTGATTTAGTTTTTTCTTTCATCTGCAGACCAGACTTTGTCTCTTCTGACCTTGCAATTTATACAGTCCTTATAAATCACTCAAAGTGCACTCTAAATCATTACTTATCCTGTAAAAGGGCAAGACTTTCATTTTTCGTATACCTAGTGGTTGCTGTCCTGAAGCATCCTTGACATCCAACATTAATTGCATACTGACCATTTTACCTGTAGCATGAAGAAAACAGTATTTCTACTTTTGCGTTTCAGCATTTGCAGATACCAGAGAGAGCCTGCTGGCACGGCCATGCTGGTGGAGGCCTGAGTGCAGATCCCAAAAATGTGGTAAGGTTGTTTTTACATGTTTTACAGTTGTATTGCAATGGCTTATAATTGCATAACAGCAAAAACTCATTTTATCTTTTGTTCCTCATTAGGGCTGTTAAGATTTACCATATTAAACTGGATTATTAAATTTGGAGAGGAAAAAAATCTAGATTAAAATCTACCTTCTTTTTGGGAAGGTAGGCAGTCGTGGGTTTGATCCCCAGAGCCGACAGCACATGACTGATGTGTCCTTGGGCAAGACACCTAACCCCCAACTGCTTCCTGGGCGCTGTGGATAGGGCTGCCCACCAAGTGTGCTCACTGCCCCCTTAGTGTGTGTGTGTGTGTGTGCTCGCTAGTGTGTATGTGGTGTTTCACACTGTTGCACTGAGGGGTTAAATGCAGAGGTGAAATTTCCCCGTTGTGGGACTAATAAGGGTCACTTAATCTTAAAATTGGCAGTGATTAAGTGATTAAGGAGTGGGTGAAATGGCAAAAATCCATCACAAAAACATCAGAATACTTCAAGACGGTTTAATCATACATTATATCCATCACAATATTTAAAAAAATCTTTAAATAAAAATAGAAAACTTAGGAAGGTACATGAAATACTAATAATAACGGAAGGCAGTGATTTACTGAATTAGTGGATATATTGGGCAAAGAATGTTGGAGATGGAGCTGCCGGGTAGAAGGAGAAGAGGTGGACCTCAGAGAAGGTTTATGGATGTAGTGAAGGTGGACATGGAGATGGTTGGTGTGAAAGTAGAGGAGGCAGTGGATAGGGCGAGATGGAGGCAGATGATCCGCTGTGGCGACCCCTAAAGGGAGCAGCCGAAAGAAGAAGAAGAGTGATTTACTAAATTGTTTTACCTGCATCAAAACCAGAACAGTACTTAATAATTGTTTGGACAGAAAAGCCCAGTTGATCCAGTGTTCAAAACCGATTGAACTCGCGATCTCCTGATGACGGGGCCCATGCTTAGGCGGTTGTGCCACTCGGGAGCCCGAAGCAGATTTTTTATTAATCTTTTGTTGTACAAGTCTTCAGCTGCACCTTTGTAACGCACCACATTTTTAACGAAAGTCAAGTCCGACTTGTAGGCAGGCCAGTTTATGTTTTTATATGTTTATATGTCTTTCTGCCTGAATTGTGCCTTTACAGATGTGCCTTTTACCCATGCCATGGGCACTAATACACCCCCACACCATAACAGGTTCCAGATTTTGAACCATAAACAGTCTGAAAGGTTGGCTCAACGCACGTTTCCAATGTGAAACAGTTCATCTCCGGTGAGATGGAACCCAGAGAAGTCGGCAGCGTTTCTGGACATTTTTGACACATGACTTTGCTTCTATTGTACAGTCTTAACTTTAACTTATGGAAGCAGTGACGAATCAAAGAAGCATGTTGGGTTTTAATGCAGTGCCGGCTGAGGAATTGAAGGTTATGGGCATTCGGTTGTGGTTCTCAGCCTTGCCTTTATGCACAGAGGTTTCTCTGGATTCCTGGAATCTTTTGATGAGATGCACCATAGAGCATGAAATACCTGAAATCCTTTCTTGTTGAGGTACATTGTTGTTAAACTGTTGGATTATCTGCTGATGCATTTTTTGGCAGAGTGACGAGACTCCGTGCATCCTGGCTCATAAAGGACTCGGCCTTTGCTGGATGCTCCTTTTATACTCTAGAATGATTGCCTCAAATATTTAACATGGTGGTTTTTTTTTTGTTTGTTTTTTTTAACCATTTCTCCACATTCATATCTTAAATGGCCCCATCCCAGTTTCTTTGGCACATGCTGCAACATCAATATAAAATAAAAATAATGAAAAATGTAAGACTTAAAATATCTCGTCTTCATACTCGTTTTAAATACGGGTAAAACTGGGTTTACAAATCATTGCCCTCTGTTTTTGTTTGCATTTTACAAAAGAACTATATGGAATTGAGGTTTGTAGTTTTTTTCAAACATGAAAGTGAGTGCATCTACATGCATTTAATAATCTGATGACTGTAGAAAGTCAGATTTAATCAGGTAATGGGGAAACTCCAGGTCTGCATGAGTCAGACTGTAATTGGATTTCTGCTTTGCAACCAGCCAATAAAGCCCCAGAAGTCCTGATGTAAACATAATGTAAAACTTCAAAGTCATGCTGCAGCTTTTTTTGTAAACATTGTGCCACTTTACCTGAAAATGTGAACATGCATCATCTAGAACAGAAAGTGCTAATAGGCGGACTGTGGTCCGGACCCAGACTCTGTCCTATGCAGACCTGGAACTATAATGTGGAGAATTATTTAATTTTGATGGGGTGGTCCTGTTGTAATTGGCGTAACCTTTCTAGCCTTTACAGTAGCTTTAGCAGCCGGAGACTCGCAGACCAATCACACGCACTGTAAATATCACACGTGGCGCTGCTCAGCCAATCAGATCTGTGCATTACGATGAGCTCTGAGACTCGAGTGAGTGACGCCTCACAGGGGAGGGACGAGGCGAGAAACAGCAGTCAGAGAAGAAAGTGAGTCAGAGGGAAGTTATTCCACACGACGTGATCTAAAAAGAGAAAACTGACAGTAAATGTTGTTGAAATCTGACCGAACTGGACTTTATTTGATCCGATGTTCAGTAAATGTTGGTGAAATCTGACCGAACTGGACTTTATTTGATCTGATGTTCAGTAAATGTTTGTGAAATCTGACCGAACTGGACTTTATTTGATCTGATGTTCAGTAAATGTTGGTGAAATCTGACCGAACTGGACTTTATTTGATCTGATGTTCAGTAAATGTTGGTGAAATCTGACCGAACTGGACTTTATTTGATCTGATGTTCAGTAAATGTTGGTGAAATCTGACCGAACTGGACTTTATTTGATCCGATGTTCAGTAAATGTTGGTGAAATCTGACCGAACTGGACTTTATTTGATCCGATGTTCAGTAAATGTTGGTGAAATCTGACCGAACTGGACTTTATTTGATCTGATGTTCAGTAAATGTTGGTGAAATCTGACCCAACTGGACTTTATTTGATCTGATGTTCAGTAAATGTTGGTGAAATCTGACCCAACTGGACTTTATTTGATCCGATGTTCAGTAAATGTTGTTGAAATCTGACCGAACTGGACTTTATTTGATCTGATGTTCAGTAAATGTTGGTGAAATCTGACCCAACTGGACTTTATTTGATCTGATGTTCAGTAAATGTTGGTGAAATCTGACTGAACTTAAGAAATTTCTTAATCTGATTTCTAGATCGGAGTGTGATGTTTACAGGACCGTTTGAATAATCAGGTGATCTGATTATTGAGTGCACGTAAACGCTATGCGAATAGAGCCAAGTGAGCCTGGTATGTCTCATGATAATGAACCATATGCTGTATCCTTGACAGTGACTGTCAGTGGTTTGGACAGGTTTACATAAAGGATGTAATGGTCTGAGTCTACAGACCTCATCCGTGTTTATCGCTGAAAAGAATGGCCTGATGTCCTCTGTCAGGGTATGTTGGCGATCATAATGATACGGAATAATAGATCAGAGGATCTGTTGGTCTAAGTTCAATATTAGATGTTTTTTTTTCTGCATAACCAGCCGTATTGCACTAAAAACAAACTGAATTTCTTCTCATGCAGTGCTGTGACAACTAAGTGAAGCCTACCCCCGCCCCCTCTCCGCCCCCCCCCTTTTTCTACCCGTAATGTTGCCTAGTTGGATGTGACCAAGCACAGGTGTCGGCTATTTTTAATTTGATTCACTTTGTTCCTGTGCCATACCGCCAGCGCCTCATTTTTATGTTACCATATTGACAGGATTAGAGGAGTTTACTCATATTTTTGAGACAGTCATGGCAGCAGGTGGTTGGACAGAGTAAACAGGCCGGTTGGCACACACAGTGTGCGAGCGAGTGGGCTTGGTGGAAGCTCTGGGGAGCGGCGCTGCGTGGGATGCCAGGCAGCGTCTCCACGGCCACCTGCAGCGGCTGCTGCTGCCGCTGCTGGCCTGCTTGCCCTCGCAGCCTGGGCCATATGATGCCCTGTCCCCCAGCTGTCTGTGTGGTTTTATAAAGTGGCCTCCCAAACTTGTCCAAGACCACCTGAAGAACTCAGCCGAGCCGAAAACAGTTCACAGATTAATATTCATTATTTCAATCACTGAACCTGATTAGCTTTAGCTGATTACCCCATTGCCGAGCTGGTCTTGGCTTCCCTGTAGACCGTTCACCTCAGCTCTGGCGTTCAGTGTATTTACGGTGTAGAGATGTGCTGCTCTGTAATGTGTTTAGTGTTGTGTTATAAGTCATTATATTCAGTGTTGTGTGCGTCTGGACTGTGACTGTATTTAGAACATTCTTCTGTCTATTCTTGTTCATCCCTACGTGGTCACGTCTCTCACACCGGTCACTTGTCGTGTATAGGATGAGCCTAATCTTGGCATCAATCCAGCTATAAAACCGCATCAGCCCAGTGTCTTAAGGGCTGGCTAGGTGTCTGGTAACGAATAGACTTCACTTCTCCAGACATACGGCTGGTCCCCTGACTAAGTTGGGGTTTGGATTCTTCAAAAACAATATTTTTATAATAAAACAGTTTCACTCAACTCCAAATATATAACGACAATAGTTGCAGCATCGATATTAAGCCTGTTTAGGGCTTTGGGTGCTGAAATACTGAAAGACTCCGACCGAATGATCTCTGTTGGAGGTGAGGGCTTTGACAGCGCTGGGGCCAGTTTACCGGTTCTACTCTACTTGAAAAGCTGAGGAGGGAAGAAGCCACAGAGCAGTAACCAGCTGTATTGTTGGAAGATTGCAGCCTTTTTCGACTGTTGAATCTCCCTGGTTTAGGAGCGATCATTTGTTTTATCCCTCTATGGCAGGGGTGCACAACTCCGGTCCTGGAGGGCACCAGAGGTCCAGCACAGTTTGGAGGTTCCCCTCAAACACGCCCGCTTAACCTGGCAGTTAACTTGTGCACCCCTGCTTTGTGGCATCCTGACTGCCTAGTATGTGGTAGAAAAAGAAAATTATATAAATTTTTTTTGTCACAATTAGCAAAAAGGTATCGTTGTGGTATCAATATTGAATTGAAAGTATCGTATCGGTATTGAAGATTTTCAAACGATACCCAGCCCTAAGTGTAGATAATAGTATGGCATACATTGTTAGAAACCACTTAAGCAAGTCTATTATATAATATTATATAGATTATATAATACATATAATTATATTTACATGTTGAATTTCTTATTTTATACTCCAGCAGCTTTAGTTAAACGCTGCTTTACTGACAGATGGGATTCAGTCCTTGTTTGTCTCAACAGCAGAAACTCGGTCTTAAGTAATGAAGCCTTTTTTTAATGTTTTTGTTATTCTAATTATGATGATGTGTTCAGTCGGTGTTGTTCTCATAATGTTAAGCAGGGAGTGACTCACTTTTCCTACAGGCGCAACTGTCAAACGTTGTGCCCCATTACCAGGAGATCACTAAAAAATGGTAATTATCAGCACTTCAGTACTTATCCATTAAAACCGTGGTTCATCCGTGTTGCTTGATACTTTCGCACACTGATTTAATCGAATGGACTTTTGGGACTCAGGCATGCAGATGGCAGTGCTAGTTAATGGGGTGTTGGCCTTTATTTATTAGCAACATTTGGGTCTTGACGTTAAGATTTTTTTGATGACTTGTAAAACCACATTTTACATGACTGAAGGCCAAAAACACCTGAGTAACCAGCTGCTTCTCACTGAGGGCCACACAGTAGGCAGAACATCCCTTGCTCTTCAACTTGGCTCAGCCAGTCAGATTCATCAGTTCAAGTGGCAAGACTTTCATTCCCTCTTAGACTCTTACAGGTTAGCGTTAGACTGTTTTCTCAAAACATTATTATTATTATTATTATTATTATTATCATCATTATCATCATTTATCATTATTTTTATGATCATGATCATTATCATTATTATTATTGTTACCATTATCATTATTATTACCATCATCATATCATTATTATTATTATTATTAACATTTTCATTGTTATTATCATGATCATTGTCAGTATTATTACTATTATCATTATGATCATCATTTTCACTATTATCATTACCAGTATTATTGCCATTATCATAATTATAGTTATAATTATCATTATTTTGATTATCATCATTTATTATTATCGTCATTATCATCGTTATCGTTATTTTCTTTATCACTATTCATTATCATTATTTTCATTATCATTCATTATTATCATTATAATTATCATTTATCATTATCGTCATTATCTTTATTAAATTGGGAAATCTTACATACTAAAATATAATTCCCGCAATTAGAAGTTGAATTTAATTTTTTCCCTTTTTTATAGTGAAAACCTTTTCTGATGAAGAACCTTCGTCACTGCCGTAGCGACTTTATGAATAGCGCTGCAGGTTTTGCATGACGTTGTGCTGTTAATGAATCCGTATGCCTGTAAACGCGTCGCATAGTGGATGATGGAAGTGCTTTTGGTTGAACACGGTTTCGACAGTGTAGGCAGTCTTGGAGGCCGTCAGCGCTGCGCAGAGAAACATTTACTCATCCACACTCTTTAGCATGCAGGATTCAGCCCATCAGCTAATTATCAAGCCCTTCATGAGTTGAATTAGGGGTGTTGGAGAAGGGAAAATGCTAAAATCCACGCTGCTGTGGTCCCTCCACGGCCGGAGTTTGACACCCATGTTCTAAAACGTACGCAGTCCAATTACAGTCCGAAGTGCTAACCAGTCTAACGGAGTTGCTGCTTTTAGGTTGCTTTTGCCGACTTCCTAGCTTTATATATGGCCTGCCACAGTGAATAGAGAGGAAAGAAATGCTTTAGAGAAATTTAACTTGGCTTTTCTCTTTTTCTTTTTCTGTCTTTCCCCAGCTGAAGGAGGTGAACTCGACAAAGATTCTCTCGGCGATGATGTCATATGTTTGGCCCAAAGATCGGCCGGACCTGCGAGCTCGAGTGGCCATTTCGCTCGGCCTGCTCGCCGGAGCCAAGGTGGGTTAACGTCATGAGAGGAGGGTCATTGCTGTGTCATTTCCAGTGGCGTAGTGGCTGACGGCTGTGACCAAGTGCTTCAGGCCCGTCTGATGTGCTGACATTTGTATTGTTTCAGAACGGAGAGATTTTCCCAGGTTCAGAAATGGATTTCCACGGCTCTCTGCTGGAAATTAAAAAAGCCTTTTGTTTTTTGACTCGTGACTACGAACAAAAGGTTAAAAAGCCGCCCCAACACTTTAATCGGGGAGAGTCGCGCTTTTGTCAGATTTCGACAGCACCTTTTTCAGGGGCACTTCAGAATTTCAGTGATCGCAAGGCCAACTTAACAAAGGAAAACACTATCATTTGTGTGTTGTTTGTGCTCCGTGGTATAATTCGTCACTAATTTGCACCCAGAGGAAGACTGACAGGTCTGCAGTTCCCCCGAGTTCGGTTCCCCTTCTCACTCAGCGTGAATCTCTCGACACGCAAATGACCCGCTGCTGCTGATGCACGCTACACTGCATTGTTCTCCGTTGACGAGGCTGCTTATAGCGAATACATATCGGCGTATTATCATGTCACGTAGGTTGGAGCGTAGCGATTTTGCCCTTGGCTGGGCCGCCGTCCTGCAGACGTGGGCGCCGAATGCGAACGGAGGGGGGAATTCATCCTCCAGAATCGGCTAACGGCTGCCTCCGCCCGGAGCATCTCCCACCCGTGCCCCCTTTATCTGCCACCCGTGGTTCAGGAGAGGTCGAATCTGGAAAGAGAGATAAAGATTGACAAGTGTGCGGTGCACAGATAACCCCCCTCCGCTCCAACAGCCTGTTTGGGGCTCTGCCACCTTATCACACTGGGCGGAATCGAACGCGAGAGAGGAATGTCCGCCACGTTGCGTCATTAAAGCAAAGAATCGCCCAGAAAAGTCTCAGAATCCTCCAAATCGGCAGGACGGTGTGGAGTTTTCTCTTTTTATAGGCCTGTAGAAGGTTATTCTCGTGCCAGCCTGAACGAGAAGTCAGACTCATAATTAAAGCTGGTTTGGATCAAGTGATCCGCTGACTTGCTCTTTATGGAAAAGGGCATTGCTATAGACACCAGGGATGAACCGAAGTGAGACTTGAAAGTAAAGTTATTAGCAAGGTGTTGGCAGCTCATTCTCTGTTTTCTTACAAATTGGCCTTCATTGCAGTAATTGGTAAGCCAGAAATCCCTGCTTTCCGCTGCTGCGCCAAGAACTCCGTTATCTCCCAGGTTCATCTTTACCTGCAGCACCGTCACATGCCTGAATAAGGTCACAGGTCACAGTCCAGCTTTGCAACTTTGTGACCGATTTATGGTGTGTGTGTGTGTGTGTGTGTGTGTGTGTGTGTGTGTGTGTGTGTGAGATCTGTTTGGCTATCAGAGTACTGGAGCTTACCAGGGGAAAGTTCTGCTGCCCATCTGTAGTGAACCCACACTCTGAAACCTCTCAGTCGCCAAACAGCATCACAGCGACGTGGAGAGTTTTATTTTATTTCCGTGTTTTATGTGTTTGAATAACTGACAAATATGGAAAAGATGGTTTTCCTTTTCCTTTCAGAAAACACGGCTGCACTCAACAATAACTTTTCAAATTTAAACCATAAGACGCCTCATCCTCTATTAATGAAGCACAAATGTGGGATTAACTCACTGATTTGAGTGTTTTAGAACCCACACCGTCTACAGCTTCCCTATTTGTTGATGTCAGTTGTGATATTAAATGTGACTCCTGAGGGTTAAAGAGGGAAAACGAGGTTGGGGGGGGGGAGGAGGAGGAGATGCTGCCATTCACCTGAAATTCCATCTCTCTCTGCCCTGGTCACATGGCACATGAAGGTTAAACTAAAGTGGGGGAGGAAAATTAAGGGGAAATGGTGTGCTGCACCCATTCCGGCCCATCTAATGCGCTGCGGCGCCCAGCACGGCAGCCGAGCAGCTGTCCCCGAGCTTTTAATTAGCTTTAATAACCATTTCAATTCCATTAGTGGATGCATCAACCAACTCATTTCCCGATCTGTCTAGAGGAGCGCGCACAAAACAGCCTGCTCCTAATGCAGTGCCTCGAAATTATCAGCGTGTTCCCTGAGCTCACTCTGTCTCAGCCTTTTCTCTCTCCCTCTTCTTTTCTCCCTGTCTTTTTGTTTTTTATTAATTTTATGTTTTTTTTTCTTTTCTTCCTCTTTTTGGCTCATGTTCCAGATGACCAACGTGATGGTGCCCTTCATGTTTAAATATGCAGTGGACGGCCTGAACCAGATGTCGGGACACATGTTGAACCTGAGTGACGCGCCAAACACGGTGGCCACCATGGCAACGGCAGTTTTGATTGGCTGTGAGTACCCCCCCCCCCCCCCCCCCCCCCCTTTTTTTTTTTTTCCCTTGGCAGGTGTTTGACTTCATCTCAGGAAAGATGCTGCATGTTATGAGTGGGGTGACCTTTTTTTCTGGAAAAGATTCCCAGTGCTGCTTTTCAAACCTTTCACTGCTTCTGCGGTGACTTGACACATCTGCCTCCTAAGCTGCTAATTCAGTTTGTGGTGGCGACTTGATTAACGTCGACTGAATCAAGTCTCTGCCGAGTCTCGCTTTTGTCTAAGTGCCCGCCGCCGCAGTACCTGTGGGGCCGAGAAACCTCGGATGTGGTTCTGAATCACAAACACGCGTTCAGCGCTGCGGACGCCTGCTAAGCTCTCTCTCTCTCTCTCTCTCTCTCTCTCTCTCTCTCTCTCTCTCTCTCTCTCTCTCTCTCTCTCTCTCTGTCTCTCTCTCTCTGTCTCTGTCTCTCTCTCTCTCTCTCTCTCTCTCTCTCTCTCTCTCTCTCTCTCTCTCTCTCTCTCTCTCTCTCTCTCTGTGTCTCTCTCTCTCTCTCTCTCTCTCTCTCTCTCTCTCTCTCTCTCTCTCTCTCTCTCTGTCTCTGTCTCTCTCTCTGTCTCTCTCTCTCTCTCTCTTTCTCTCTTTCTTTCTGTCTCTTTCTTTCTGTCTCTCTCTTTCTTTCTGTCTCTCTCTTTCTGTCTGTCTCTTTCTTTCTGTCTCTCTCTCTCTCTCTCTCTCTCTCTCTCTCTCTCTCTCTCTCTCTCTCTCTCTCTCTCTCTCTCTCTCTCTCTCTCTCTGTCTCTCTCTCTCTCTCTCTCTCTCTCTCTCTCTCTCTCTCTCTCTCTCTCTCTCTCTGTCTCTCTCTTTCTTTCTGTCTCTTTCTTTCTGTCTCTCTCTTTCTTTCTGTCTCTCTCTCTGTCTCTCTGTCTCTGTCTCTTTCTTTCTCTCTCTCTCTCTCTCTCTCTCTCTCTCTCTCTCTCTCTCTCTCTCTCTCTCTCTGTCTTTCTCTCTTTCTTTCTGTGTCTCTCTTTCTTTCTGTCTCTCTCTTTCTTTCTGTGTCTCTCTTTTTCTTTCTGTCTCTCTGTTTCTCTCTCTCTCTCTCTCTCTCTCTCTCTCTCTCTCTCTCTCTCTCTCTCTCTCTCTCTCTCTCTCTCTCGGCTCGTATTTCGCCTGCTTCCTCTTCTGTGCTTTTAATCTTTCATGAACAGGGTAGGCCGAAGCTTTTTGTCCCGGTGGGCGAAATGTAATCTGAGCATCGAGCCGAGGGCCATGAAATAACAAGAAAATCCGCCAGAAAATAGTCAGAGATTTTAGCCGTACGAAACACTGTCATCGAAAATTAATGTCGCCCCATCACCCAAATTCAAACCTCAGGCTACCGCTTGAGCGGGCCTGCTTGGGAGAGCAGGTGACATGCGTCGAAGACTTGACACCATCGGTGAATTTGGTGCACTTGCTTGCGTGCGGTTTCTCGAAGAAAATAAAACAAACTTAATGAGTAATGGTAACCATTGCTTTGCAAGTCATTGTAGCATGCAGTCAAAACGTACTGTCAGTTCTCCCTGTAAGCTGCGGATTTAATGAGACCCATTAGGTCCTGCGCACACACACCATTAATTGGAGCTCTCTGCCTGAGCCTCGGCAGATAGGATGTTTTTGTGCCGTAAGCCGCAACTTACCTGAGCAAAAATTTGCCTTTGTCGATAAGGCGCACAGGACACAAAAGATTGAACGCTTGAGGCGAAAGGATTTATTCTGCTAGCACCAAATTCATTTTTCAGGGCCAGGGAAGCGTTTGTGTTCACAAAGCACGTCAGAGTGCTCTTTCAGGAAAGCAGTAACGCTGCGTTTTATGATGGCATGAGTAAGATTATTATTCGGTGAACATCCGAATCTGTTCTCTGGTCTGCAGTCCTGCTCCAGCACTTTTCGCGAGCACACTCACACAATAAAGCCCTATTGGAGCTGGATTAGTTTTGCCTGGGCATGTGCTGCAATGTTGAATGATTGATTACCAATGGAATACTTGTTTTTAATCCAGTTTGAATCTGTAGCGAATTACTTCAGTAATAGTGCTCCAGGATTAATTTGGCCACACGGTAATGGATCGACAAACCTGGTAATAGACAGCACCTCTGTTTTTTGGAGACGAGGCTAACTGCTAAAATGAAGAATGGTTAAAAGACACGTTTGGGGCTCTGAAGTGGTGCAGCCATCTAAGTGTTGGCCCTGTGATCAGGAGATCGTGAGTTCAGTTCCTGGTGATGCTGCAGCCGTCTGTGGCCGGGAGTGGCCTTACTCTCGCTGTCGACACCCCCGCCCCCCCCAGTGCTGGCCAGCGCAGGAATCTGTTAGCTGATGCAACAGAACTGGTGTTTGGCACTTTCCACGAAGCGCGTTCGGCTGTCCAATAACGTTGCGTTAGCGACAGTTTGGCAGAAGGTGCGGTGGCTCGCTTCGCAGGTCTCCAAGGAAGCCTGTGCTAGCTTTCACCCTAGAGCTGGTAGCATTGTGTGATTGGGGGGGGGTCCTGACTTGGATTAGTTTCTTCCGCATCCAGTTCCATTCAGAGTAGTTTGGTGTCAAATTGTGACATCTTTAAACGGATGGGGATGAGAACCAGGGGTCGCAATTATAGCAAATAGAGACACTCTATTTACAATCCAAGCTGGCCAATAAGACGCATCCTCTGAGTTTTTGTATGTAATGTTAAAATGAAGGAAACTAGTTGTAAATGTCAAAAATCTGAGTGAATATCTTATTTAAAAATATGGTAATCTGGTTAGTAATATTATTTTGTTCTGTGTTGACTTTCAGTGAATAGTGACACTTCGTTTTAACAGCTTACTGCTGGGTCAGAAGAATATTGGCATTTTTAGCATAGATCTGAATGGTTTCTGTCCAGAGAAGTAAATGCAGAATCCTGGAGCAGAAGCGAGAAGTTCCCAGTCTGTTTACAAATTAAAAATGCTTTACGATAAAATCGTTATTAGCCACCATTATTTTTAAATTTAAGTACTTTTTTTTTTTACAGGTTGTTCCTGTTGTCATACGTTCTGTGAATAATATTGTTTAATCTCGGCTTTTCATTTTATATTCGTGTGATTTTTCTAATCCTCCTAAAACTACGAGAGCCTGAAGATGTTTCCGGATGGAGGGGAGGCAGAAGAGTCTGGATGTGGGAGCTGCAGTGTAGTTTTAATGAGCCTAAGGTGGTGCGTGGCACAGCTGAGCGCACAGAGACAACAGAGGAAGCCACTGTCATTGCCGTCCTCATCACGCCACGTTTCCAGCAGCTCCGCTGTTCAGCGCTAATTTACTCCGTCTGACCTGTGGCAGTGAGAAGCCCCCCTTTTCCGCTCGTGAAAGCGTGCAGTGACGTGATGCCTCACCTTGTTATCAGAGCAGAAAGGGCAAGAGCCGGTTTATTTTAGGAAAATTTCCTGCGATATCGCCTGGTGATCTATTTGTAGCAGCACTATTGCGAAGCACTACCTGCACACGGAGTGAATTTGGTCTTTTGTATCTTAGAAAGTTGTTTTTCTTAAAAAAAAAAAAAACATAGAGGAGCAAAAAATGTATTTTAGTTACTGGAGCTGCAGCAGGGTAAGGCAAGTATATTTAAATGGCACCTTTCAAGCAGTGCTGTAATTCATAGTGCTTTACAAGTGAGAATGCAGAGTAAGAGTTGTTTTAAATAAAGTAAAATTTATGCAAATATAAAAACAAGAACAAAACAATACAATTAAGACCATCATTAAATTAAAAATTAAATAGAAATTAAATTAGGATAGTCAAATTGAAAAATAAGTTAGATTAGGATTTTAAAAAAAAAATTCCATTTGCATAGCAAAACAAATTAAATGTAAAATAGTTGTTTATGCTCTGTAGTGTTCTGGGTTTATTTTTCCATCCATCAGTGATTTTCTCACTATATTAGACAGTATGCATTATGAAAATCTGTGGAGCTCACACATTTTTAGCTAGCCTAGTTATTGATCGATAGGCTAATAAATAAACCTCTCGCAGACTTTTATGGTTAAGCACTTACCTCAGTTGGTTGTCAAACAAGGGAGCTTCGAGTATCTTTTATGAAAGACAACTCCGCAGGTACCTAGTTGTCATGTAGTGCAGTGTAAAACACGAGGAGATGATAAAACTGAAATATTTGGCTTATGTAGTGATCAACATCCTTGTGCCGCAAGCAGGAGATGAGGGTTCGATTCCCCGTCCGGGCAGGAATGCAACCAACGGTATATTTCCCCTTTAGCTCTTATCTCTCCAAATAAGAGTGTGTGGAACAATCGGAAGAAAACCTCTCATCTCCAAAATGGTAACTTTACAGGAGAAGAATAAACCTACTTTACTTTTAATGTAAGTCAATGGAACCAGAATTTTTCCAGGTCATTTTGGGCCGTTTCTTTTCATGGAATTTACATACAGTGTAAAGGGTGAGAGGCTTTTTGAAATGGTCAGAAACTTGGAAAATGGCAGCAGTGGAGATTCTTCTGAAATGCTTTTAAAAGTGAGCATGGCGCATTTCGAACCAAAGGACAGTCACAGACGTTTGAACACAAAACGGATGCCGGAGATATTCCTGGCCTTATTCCAGCCTCAGAAAATTAACCAAACGGAGGTGCTTGGTAAGATACCTTGGCAGGTCAGCTCTCTTTACCCTTTGCCTTATTCCCCTCATCTGGTGTGTTTGAGTAATCCGAACTCTCTATTGTAGTGATGGTTTGAAGGCAGGTAGACGGGTTATATGACTGCAAGAAGATATTCCACGGCCTGGCAGTAGCATTGGCATACTTCTGTATTTGATGCTGCCTTCGGGTCCCCCTCAGGAATTCCGAGGTCATAAGTACGACATGATTTGTGTTCAAGTGTTTTGGGTCAGAAACGAGATGAACACACTGTAATTAATGCTTACTACAACAAAATTATGAAATAAGTAATGTTTTAATCCAGATAGAAGCATCGTGTAACGTGCTTATCGCTGCTGTCGGAAGAAAAACTTCTATCTCCCATTTTTCAGTTTTTTTATATCATCTGAAAATGCCTGCTGCGCTTTACATTGAGTGTAAATTTCGTGAAGAATGGACCAAAATAAATGGCCCAAAATGACCTCTGGTTCCATTGGCTTACGTTTAATGTAAAGTAGGTTTTTCTTTCTCCTGTTAAGTCACCGTTTTGGAGATACAAGGTTTTGTTGCCAACACCGGCGTTATGTTTGTGTTATGTATGGATGATTTTAACCTGCAGTGATAATATATGGCTGCTGAATACCTGAAATTTAAACAGTTTAGAATACAAATCAGGGGCTGCCGTGGCTTCTTTACTAACATGCCTCTAAACTGGAAACGCGGAGCTCGCCGAAAAAAAGTTTCCTTCTCATAAACACAATATTTCTGACATGAGAAGGCAGCCTAATTATATAAACCCCAGTACTTGTAGTCCTTCCACATTTCCTACCACTTTCAAGAGATGTCATCAGAAGGAAATCTCTCCCCGTGGGAGGCGAGTAGGCATGTGCACAACATGATTTAATGGTGAAATTTTTCTTTTTGGCTAAAATCATGCTTTAAGATTACAGTCAGGTTAGGTGTAGGTCTAGACCAGGGGTTTTCAGCCTTCTCCACACCAAGGCCCAGATGTGTATAGCTACAAAGCATAACGGCCCACAGGAAAACTAGAATCAACTGTTTTAAATACAACTTTATTCTTCTTTTCTTAAATGCTGATGCTGAAAACCTGAAATTTAGGTCCTGGAAAAGGTCAGACTGGCCATCCTGCTCATCAGTAGGTTTACAAAATTTGCAGGTATGTGAACAAATACATGGTACAAATACAAGGTAACATTTGGATGTAGATTAGTCTTTAGATTTGAACGTTTTTGTGATTTATTTAAAAGCCCAGTCCACTCACTGGGCTTGGGTTAGTGTCGTCACAGTCAACAGTGGCCTCTTAATTGATATCTGCTGCTTTGTCTTTAGTTTAGCAAGGCGAATTTAACCACTGAAGCTTGGCCAACAGACGCTCCGCAGCGATCCGGGAGTGGAAATCAAATGCATGTCTTTGGCATTATTTTATCGCTATTATTTTTAGTAGCAGCTTGTGCTCAGTGTCTAAAGAGTCGTTAAAACGGGCGAAATGCAGACCTCACAGCGCCGTCGTGCCTCTTGAAGAGAGGGAAAGTCGGCTCTGGTGATTCCCTTATTTAATCACGGCCCACTTTTCCAGCAGGACCGAGCCCTGCGCAGCTTCTGCCGGACCAGTTCAGCTGTTTGCTGCAGACCCAAATACGGGTGGAGTGATCAGTTCACACCAAACAAAGGGCCTCGAGAAACTTCTCCATCTCTGCGGCTGCGTTGTCTCACACTGACGTTTAATTGGCCTGCAACTTTTTTTTACTGTATCTCTGTAATAATATTTATATTGATTATCATGTGAAAACGTTTCGTTTATTGATTTTTTTTTTTTTTTTTTTTTTTTTTTTTTTTTATTGTTAATCTTTTTCCCACTTTTTTTTATTACTTAAAGTGACATTACCAGCCCACTACCAAATACTGCCTCCCCCTGAGTACAGGTCTGCGGACCACTAGAGGGTGCCTTGCGGCGCACTGGTGGTCCGCAGTGCAATGTTGACAAACCCTGGTCTAGACAATGCTTACACTATCTAGAATATGTCCAAAAAAACGTTGCTTTGAGGATTTGACTTCCTTCATCCACAAGCGTTGGTGAGATCAGGTGCTGATGTCAGATGATTAGTTCTGGATCATAAACACCACTTCAGTCATCCCAAAGGTATTAGATGGAGCTCTGTCACTCCGGAAAACTTGCTCTGCTCCACAGCCCAATGCTGGGAAGCTTTACCTCCCTGTAGCTCACTCTTGGTTTTGGACATGTTGGCTTTAGTCTCTGAGTATGGCTCTCCAGAGTGTCCCATACTAACAGCAATGGTTTTCCATGGACAGTGAACATCTATGTCAGCAGTTGATGCATCCTAAAGGCGCCTAATTAGAAGTGGTATTGGGACACTTTTGGATTTGTAAGTGTGCATATAATGCATACGGGACATATCCATGACCCACATCCTGACAAGCTATAAAAATAAACCTGTGTTTGTGTGCCTCAGATGGCGTGTCGCGGGCTGGAGCAGCTCTCTTTAATGAGCTGAGGAATGCTGTGTTTGGGAAGGTGGCCCAGAGCTCCATCAGGAGGATCGCCAAAAACGTCTTCCTGCACCTGCACAACCTGGATCTAGGCTTCCACCTGAGCCGGCAGACCGGCGCGCTGTCCAAGGCCATTGACAGGGGTACGCGGGGCATCAGCTTCGTCCTCAGCGCACTGGTCTTCAACCTAGGGCCCACAGTTTTCGAGATGGCACTGGTCAGCAGCATCCTGGTAAGTCAGTCAGGAAGATGTGTGCGGTGGCTGATATTTTCTTCTGTGTTTTTTACATTGCAGGTAATGGCACTGTTTGACATGGTGTATATAAATTGGACAAAAATTGGAAAGCTGAGGCCAAAAAAAGTGCTAAACTATCAAATGATTTTATTTTAGATGCCATTAAGGAGTCCCCTTGTCCAAATATGAGAAGCAGTTTCTTTTTTAGAAACAAAATATCAAGCATTCTAACTTTCAAACACGTTTTAACACTCATTCAGTCTGATGTGTCCAGACTTTTGACTGGTACTGAATATTCCTTAAGCTGGATTGAGCCGTCTGACAGTTTTTATTAGTCTGTGCTAATGTATTGCTGTTGAACATCACACATGCACACACTACGAACCCCACTAGGGATGTAAGTGATTAACCTCCTCAGGTTCATCACCTTCAAGTCCTTTAATGACGTCTATGGCCATATGACTGAAGCATTAACTCCAGTCGTTCCTTTATTTTGTCCATTTGTAACACTCAATTTAATGGGCATAATCGCAAAATGGAAGTGTGTTAAGTGCTGCATGAAATGACTGCGACTGCTTTTTACTCAGCCGGATTAGGCCAAGACGGGCATTTCCTCTGAACTCCGTATGTCACGGCCTGTGTAAACGTGCCGCTGTTTAATGAAATGCTGTTCGTCTTTTTGACAGTATTATAAATGCGGTGGTCAGTTTGCACTCGTTACTATGGGGACCTTGGCAGCCTACACAATGTTCACCATCGCAGTTACGCAGTGGAGGTACAGTATGATATTAAAAATTGCAAGCATGTAATTCTTGTCCGTTTGTTTGGTCTTGCTTCTGCATTGTTGTTGTTGTTGTTGTTGTTGTTGCTGCTTCCTCCTGACCACCAGAGGCAGTGTGCAAGCACAATGCGCAAGAGGTTGGATTGCTCACCTCGAATTATTCAAAGGCTACTGGATTGGAAGGCTACTGCAGATTCCCCAGGCTAGCTCCATGTTTCGAGGGATGTCCTGATCAAGTTTATTTTTTGGCCCCAGTCCTTATCTGAGTCGTTTAGTGAAATTAAAAGCCCAATTCGTTTTAGGCAAGATGAGATGAGATTTGATTCGATTCGATTCAACTTGGTCATTGTGCAGAGAACAAGTACAGAGCCAATGAAATAGAGAGATATATAGATGATATAGATACCCTGGTTCACAATGACTGACTACAGATGTACATTCTGTCTCATAATAATGCCAAGTAACATAAAATAAAAAGTCATTCTCCATCGCAGTAAAATAAAGCTCTGCTGACACTAAATGGTCTTGAATGCTGCTAATTCACCCCCCCAACCCTGAAAACTGGCACGCAGACTTCGTCACACAGCAACGCAGACAACATTCTCGCCTAGCTAGTAGCCAATGAAAAGACAGAGAGAGATTTTAGACGAACATCGATGATTTGGAGACGAATGGGTTTGCTTGTATTTAAAATCTCTCCGCCTCGCAAAGAAATTAGAAAGACATTACGCACCATGTCTGTTTATCCTGTGTAGAGCTGTTACTATCAGATGTGTTAATTCATTAATCCAGTTATTTTGACACAGTTGAGTAACTATATACATGCAATTTATGACAACAATTAATTTTACTTTATATACGTCACATTTATAACTACAAACAGGTGCATTTGTGAGATCCTGCTGGTGTTGGTTTACTCGTATTGGCGCCCTCTTGTGGAGAATGTTTAAGCCTCTAAACTTGGCTTCCTGTTTGTCATTCAAATTGCAGTGTAATCACAAAGTTGATTGATAACCAAAGTTTTAATCAATATTTTTAAATAATCAATTTTAATACGTAATTATGACATGTCGGCAGCAGTGGTGTAAATAGAGAGGAACAGAAACCAGCCTCAAAGATTCGAGTTGTATAACTTAACATGCCTTGATATTAAGTCATGTATTGATCTTTTCATATTGAATTCAATCACCCCACTTGTTATAGTCCTAGTAGCCTGTGGAAAATCCAAGGTGAGTCACTGTTCTTATCCTTCGGAGGTCAGAGTAGAATCCTGAATGTCCAACGGTGTCGATGGGCTGTTGGAGTGCAATCCAATCGGTCGCCCGCTGTGCTTACTCTCCGCCTCCAGTGGTCAGGAGAACCAGAATAGAACCACAGTTGCATTCGGAGCTAGAAATATTAATGAATGCTTTGCATTGTAGTATAATGTAGCCCAAGGCTGGGCTAAAACTGGCTGTAGAAAAACAGTGAATAGACCACTGAAAACTTTTAAGAAGTTTAGAAGCTTTTTGTCTATCCAAGAGAATTTTCTGCCATGCTAACTGCCCCCCCATGTGTCTTGGCTCAGGACCCGTTTCAGGATAGAGATGAACAAGGCAGATAACGAAGCAGGCAACGCAGCCATCGACTCTCTTCTCAATTACGAGACCGTTAAGGTGAGTCCTTCCTCTTAGTCCAGCCACCAGAAGATGAAGTGCCCATTTATTGGTGCAAATATTTGTCCTGTCAGAATGTCGTGTTTAATTAGTGCAGTTTACTCAGGGCAAATTAGTCTGTGAATGAATTTGATGGGAATTCTTGCTACATAACTGGCTAAGGGTTTCTGTTTCGTCCTCTATGGACAAAAATATTGGGACATCTACACGTTGCACAAGTTCAAGTTTCAAGTTTGTCAATTGCACAACGTGTCAGGACGTTCATGCGTTTAAAAGCTTGCGGTGAGGCTCAGATAATCGCTCGATACTCACACAGTAAACAAAATAAAATAAAAATACAGCAGAAGTTTAGAGGATAAAGGGCTGAAACAGCTACACAAGTACTAAGGCTGAAAGAATTATTCAACTTTACTGATAATATTGGCAGATATTGCCGTCGTAGATTTTTCATTTACATTTTCAAAGTGACTGAACATGAAGAAGGCAACAGATACTTGGGTGTAACACTTAACTCTTGAAGAAGATTTATACGGGAAAGTTAAAACCTTTTCTTTAAAATGAAAGATAAGGTTGTCTCGTACAACATATGCCCCTCTGACTCTAAAGCACGGTCAGTAAATCTTAGATTTCCTTTCATGCTGGCGTTCTGGCAAACCGCATTACTCCCTGAGGATGTGCGGTTCACTCTGTGAGGTTATGTTCACACAGCAGGTAAAAAGGCCCAGATCTAATTTTCTCAACAGATCTTTGTTTGGCTGTTCAGATGATCTTTTAAATGTGATCCGTGTGCGGCAGTCTGACCAGATCAGCTCCTAAACTGAGCCACGTGTGCAGAAGAACGGAGCGTCACGTGACTCTTCCAGAGGTAAACAATCACGACCGCCAACGAACGCCAGTCGCTCCCGGAGGATCCGCTTCATCTTCACCAGCATCACAGGAGCATCATGAAGCTACGCTGACCCGACAGCTGGGCTCGTCGTCCAGAACGTTCGAGCCGTAAAAAGGCCGTGGTCACTTCTTCGGGTCACGTCCTCGGATTCTTTAAACTTCGCTTAAAGACTTTTAACTGTTCTCTGGCGCTGCGGCCTCGTTCTCCTGCGGCCTCGTTCTCCTGCGGCCTCGTTCTCCTGCGGCCTCGTTCTCCTGCGGCCTCGTTCTCCTGCGGCCTCGTTCTCCTGCGGCCACGTTTGGTGGTTTCCTTCGAAATCTCTTCTCATGTGGAGCGGTTCCGATAACTGCCTTCTGATGTTTGAGTCTCAGCAGCATGAAATTCTGACTAATTTCGAGTTGGACTGACGTGGAAGTCGCATGAACTCCGATCTGGCTGCTCAGAGTCGCACTGTCGCAGATCGGATACGGATCGGATTTCAGTCCCACATATGAGAGCGTCTCAAATCGGAACTGAAAATGTCAGATTCAGTGTGTTTATCTGTTCACACAGACAGACAGACACACATCTGAGTCACACACGAAGAAGAAGATCAGATTTGGGCCACTTTTACCTGCTGAGTGAACAAAGCCTAAGTGATTTGGCGGAATGAGCCGATGTTATCCTTACAAAAAAAATCCCTCAAGCACGTTATCAGTCACTGGAATTTTCTAAGCCTTAAGAGTTATTTACCTACTCACAAAAAACTATTGATCATTCTGCTGCTCGTCCTTTCACAGCGTTGTTTACATTAGCTGGCCAACCACAGAGAATTGATTGATCATTTTTCAAAACATAGTTTTCATGTGAACAAAATGTTTTGTCCACTTTTCCAGGAAGCCTGTTGGCACAGAGCTCTTCTAGTGAATTAGCAGGTGAAAATGTGAATGATGCTGCAGTCTGACACACTGTAATGTTAATCTTTATACTTATTATTATAGCAGCTATTTTAGCTGTTGCTTATTATTTACTGTAGCTGGACAGGCTTAAACAAAGTGCTGCATTTTATTCTCCATATCCATCTCTTAGCGAACGTTTACAAAACCTCAGTTAATCAGAGCATTGCCAAACATTTCACAGCTGGATTATTAGTAGATTCATTCAAAAGAATAATTGAATACGAAAATATTTATTTTTTAATGTATTTATTTTTTCCCCTCCGCCCTCTGACCCACAGCTAGTTGAAGCTCTTTGCCCTCTGTTTGCCTGATGATGGTTTCGATGGACCTTTTCAGCCTCGGTTTCAGCTTTTAACTCGTTCTTCCTCTTTGCTGTCTTCTTTTTTTATACCCCTCTCCTCTTTTTATGTCCTTGTTGATAAGCACAGATATATTTTGTGTAGGGCTTTATTTTGTGTCATTGATGTCAATGCAGCTGGATTTAGTATCACTGTAAGCCAGTGTGCATACATAATTAGATCTCCACCCACTCAAAATCCGTTCCACTCTCACAAAAGCTCCTGCATAACATCTCTCTCTCTCTCTCTCTCTCTCTCTCTCTCTCTCTCTCTCTCTCTCTCTCTCTCTCTCTCTCTCTCTCTCTCTCTCTCTCTCTCTCTCTCTCTCTCTCTCTCTCTCTCTCTCTCTCTCGTCTTCCCCAGCCTGCTAAACCCACTTTCCTGACAGCAGAGGAATTGTTTAGAAAGCTCTTCTGCCTGCAACATGCTCCTTCGTACCTTTTGCTCTTGTAGATAATTGGCACAGGACGCTCTTGCTAAGTTTGACGCTCTCTAATGAAATATTCAGATTGTCATTACAGTCCAGGAGACTTGTCTGTTTGATCACGTCGCCGCGGCGGCGGCTGCCGTGCACACGCGTAATGCGCTAATGAGCCAGAGCAGTTCTGTCGGCATGTGGCAAAGAGGGGTCGAAAAAAACGCTATCGGTTTTATGTAAAGAGGCCAATACGGACCAATTTCGGCAGGTCCCCTTCTCTCATTTACACATGCTGCTTTTGTGATCCCGGCCCGTCTCCGGCAGTTCCGCAGATAAAAATGGACGTGTTTAACAAGCCGTGCTTATCGCCTCACCTCTGTTCGTCACGTTTCAAAACTAATGAATTTATACGTGACGCGGTTCTATTTCTGAATGGTAGAGCGGAGGAAGTCGTTGTTTGTTTTTATTATTATTTATTTATTTATGCCTACATGCTGCATTCTGGATCTCTGATATTCTGTCTGTACTGATGCAACAGAATGCCCCTTTAAGCCTTTGACAAAATGTCTGTTCATCAAAAATCTGAACTATTAGTTGGGCGTAATGATCGATTGTTTTAAAAAAAAAATTTTCAAGAGCTACGATTGTAATTATACTCTCCGTTATTTACATTTGCCTTAATGTGGAGAAATTTAACCTAATAATGCAGAGTTCATGAACTGGCAAACGGGCACGTTATATTCAGTCATTCTTAAGTCTCAGAAATGGTCACTTTGACTGAGCCAGGTGCTTAAATTCAAGAAAATATTCATAAACTACAATATTGGTAAGAAAGTTGTTCAGTCCTAATCTCCAGAGTGACTGACCGCATGTTTTAAACAGAGCCGCATGAGCCTGTACTGCTTCATGAAGTTGATGATAGATGATAAAGGTGCACTGGTACTGCACAGAGATCAGTGGTATTTGCTGATACCCTGAAAATGTGGTAATAGACATTCGCGCTTATCCATCAAAGTTGCGCAGAAAGGTTTAAGTTAAGTGATACTTTTTTTAATCCCACAAACGGGGAAATTCCACCTCCGCATTTAACCCATCCATGAAGTGAAACACCACATACACACTAGTGAATACACACACACTAGGGGGCAGTGAGCACACTTGCCCGGAGCGGTGGGCAGCCCTATCCACGGCACCCAGGGAGCAATTGGGGGTTATGGACTGTCGACACTGGGGATTGAACCGGCAACCTTCCGGTCACAGGGCCAGTTCCCTAACCTCCAGCCCACGACTGCCCCATTTGACCATCTTTAATGACACGGGGAACTGCCTTAGCCTCTAATGCATGAAACTGTCATATGACGTGGAAATGAGAGAATTGAGTGTGAATAATTCTGCCTTGGTGCGTGAAATCAAGCGCCAACCTAACAGCACTTCGTTTAAATATGGGTCGCATATTAATACATAGATATTTCAGTCAGGAGCTAATAAAACAACCCTTATATATAAATAAAAAAACGTCTCTTGAGACCGTGGCTGTGTGAGTGCACTGCTCCCCCTACTGACCTTTATAGTGTAAAATTACAATGACTGAAAACAATACAAATGAAAGAATGTGAGAATGGGGCAATTGTGACTGTTTTTATGACTATATTATTGCGTCGTATGAGATGACTCTGCCGTATCGCTGTTGGTCAGTGTCAGAAGTATGAAACGAAAGCACCGTGTAATTATGGTAATTAAATGGTAACTGTTGCATGTTTATTACTGTGCATGTAAGAACATCCACATTTCTTTGTCCGCTAATTATTGCTATTATTATTTTAGTGTTGTTATTTTCGGTTTTTATTCGTAAGATTAGTATTGTAGATAATATTGATGCTTTTGGTTAGTTAATTGCAAAACAAACAAGTTTTTCAGGTTGTTAAACTGTTGCACTCAAATTTATGAAATTTGCATGCCCTCATTTGCATTTTTCCAATCCGATTTGAATATACATAACTTTAATGAATATTGAGCATTTCACTTCTTCGCATGTCCTCAGGCTGCACTTTCTCCGATTTTTAGAAGGATTTAGCCCTCCAGCTGTCTTATCTCCTTCCGCTAAATGTCCTTTTGTGCTCGTTTTTGTTGAGACTGCCCTCTCTCTCCTTTCTCTCTCTCTCCCTCCTTTCAGTACTTCAACAATGAAAAATATGAAGCAGAGAGATATGACGGCTTTCTGAAGGTTTATGAGTCCTCCTCACTGAAGACTACCTCTACCCTGGCCATGCTGAACTTTGGACAGAGTGTGATCTTCAGTGTAGGCCTTACAGCTATTATGGTGCTGGCTAGCAAAGGCATAATGGCAGGTGAAAATCAGGATCACACAGTATTACACATTCTCATATACATAGACTCATTAATCAAGCACTATTGCTAAATTAACTAATATTTTATCTAATTTTGATGTTTGCTCTTTGATAGGAACCATGACTGTGGGAGATTTAGTGATGGTCAATGGGCTCCTCTTCCAGCTCTCATTGCCACTGAACTTCCTGGGCACAGTGTACAGAGAGACCAGACAGGCCCTCATCGACATGGACACGCTCTTCACCTTGCTCAGCGTGGACACCAAGATCAAGGTGGGCGCACCTTGACTGTCTCTTTTCGGTGCATCGTTAGTAACCTGCACTGATGTCTTTAGAAATTCTGTGTATTGTAAGATTCAGAGATTCATGTTTCACCACAGTTTGATTTTTCTGTTTTTGTTCCAAGTCTAAATTGGTTTTAAAGGGACAATTGAATGGAAAACCTGTTTTTACATTGTTGGTTGCAGGTTTCAAAACATACCATTTACCACGGAGTCCATTCAGTTCTTTTATGGAAACTAAGCTGCAAAAACAGTTTTGAATTCGTTTTTTTGGTAACACTTTACTTGAAGGCTACCTACATAAGGGCTTCATAACACATTCATAAGCACTGAATAATGTGTTTATGAAGCAATACTTGAACATTAAGTGCTTATGTCGGTTCTCGGAACCTGACATAAGATGTTTTATGAAATAAATGACATTGTACTGACATAATATGAATAAACGTTGAACATATTTACAGCACTAAACATTTAAAACACTATACATAATTACATCAATCATCTTATCCACGCCATGGAGGGAAGAGGGGGTGGTTTCCAGGCATATTTCACCTGATGTTAATACAATGTCATCTTAGGAATGCTGACATATATAGTTATGTATAGTGTTTTAAATTTTTAGTGCTGTAAATATGTTCAACGTTTATTCTTATTTTATAAGGGCTGGTTTCAGGGCTGAGTGCTCTCTGGATGAGGCACGGAACAGAACAGCCAATCAGAGCAAAGCTCAGTTATCCAATATTGGTCTTAAAGAGACCATAACAAAAACTGCCTGTTTAATTCTAAAAGATATAGAGTTTAAGAAAAGTTGGGTGATTTAAAAATGAAAAACACACGTTATAAATGGACCTCACAGGA
The DNA here is from genome assembly GCF_015220715.1 of Pygocentrus nattereri. NCBI lineage: Eukaryota > Metazoa > Chordata > Actinopteri > Characiformes > Serrasalmidae > Pygocentrus > Pygocentrus nattereri. The sequence continues at coordinate 45,738,051 of NC_051218.1, forward strand.
AAAAATAAAGCACAAGAAAAATTTAATGTATGGGCCCTTAAAACATAGCAGATCATTTATTACCAGTTAAATACTTTAAACAATTCAATATTTACTTTTTTTTTTTTGGATTGTTTGTTAGGCACATATGAATATATAAGCCTGAGGTGACCAAGTTAACTATTACTGCTTTAGTCTGATTTATGCGTCTGCGTCTTTATAACCTGCGTACGTGTGTGAGTGTCGTGTTTGGACGTGCTGGCAGGGAGTGTCCAAACCAGAGTGCACAGAAAATGGAGAGAGAGTTGTCCTGTTTTTTGTTGTTGTTTGTTTGTTTGTTTGTTTTGTTTTCTTTCTTCATTCTCTCTCCAAGAATGAATATTCACTTCACTGTTTTTGTGAAGTTTTTAAGATGGTTCATATAAAAGTTTGTGACACCACAGCTTTTCTGCTGGCCGATTCTTGAGCTGCATAAAATCAAGAATTTTGATGTTGTGCTGGCTCTGATTGGCGCTGAGTAACGTTAGAGTCCCCTCTTGCCCCCAAAGCTACCGGACAGCCAGTCAGGATTTATTTGACACACAGCTCAGCGTAGTTGAGTTTAACAGGTGTGCATGTCACAGCCTCAGCCAGCCTTGCTTACTATGGATGCGCCGATATGGGAACTGTGGGCTGCTGCCAGTATTTTAAATTTTTAATGTATATATCTGGTGATGGACGCATTTTTAAAATGCAGTAATTAAGATTAAATCCACCTGGATTAACAATACAAAGTGTGTACAGTTACAAATGCAGTGAAATGAAGAAAATGAAGACGTGTTAACGCAGCATCACCTCCATATTCAGTGTTTTCCACAGATATGAAATATGCAGTGGTGCTGAGGTGTAGCCAGAGGGCTGGGGGTCATTTATGTGGGTATGTCAGTTACAGCCAAATATGAATAACACAAAGTCTTTTATTTATTATTTACTTAAAATATTGCTCTGCTTATCTGCACGTCGGATATCCCGTGGTTTCCTAGAGAACTACTTCGGTGCCTATTCGTAGGGGAAATGATGGCCCATTGGCAGCCAGATGATCCCATTTTCAACGTGTTTCCTACGTCGATTTTACCCTTAAAAACAAATACTTGGCTTTAGCTTGAGTAAAATACAGTTAAATGCTATGCACGCTAAAAAATGCAGATTTAGATGCATTTCTAAGGTTCTTGGCTTGGCGAATTTGCACTACAGCCTGTCCGAGTCTTAAAAAGCGTAAAAACATACATTTTTACGCGCTTGGGCTGTTTTATGACTGACAGGAGAAGCTTGGTCTGGTTGGTTGTGTGATTAAAGTGTCTTGCAGCAACTAACACTCTTAACGCTCGTGACCAAGCTAACGGAGTCAGTAAAGTCTAACAATTAGCAGGGAAGAGTATCTGACCTCGCCCATTCCTCCTCCTCGTTTATTTCCTCTGCTCAAACCCTCACAGCCTCTTCTGCCTGCCTTTCCCTTGACCCGAGCTGTTTTCATGTATCAGCCAAGTTGGAGTCAAAGTGCGATGTTTTTTTTTTAAAAAATGCTAAGCATTTTTAAATGGGTTGAAATATGCATGGACACAATGCTAAAGTCTAACCTAAGTCAAGTCGAGTCGAGTCGAGTCGAGTCAGGCGTTATTGTCATTTCAGCTCTATACAAGTACACAGTGAAACCAAACAACACAGGAACACAACTGAGAGTCCTGTACCACGGTACTGAGAGTGTGGAGCTGTGCAAAGGAGGATAAATATAACATACTGTGACATATGAGCAAAGACCTTACCTCTAGGCTTGAGCAGGCAAACGGAGGGCTGAGGGCTTCGTGATGAAACGGGAGCCCTACTTATAGCGCAGGTCTGTAATTAAAATTAAAAATTAAAATTAAAATTAGAAATTCAACCTGTTTTTCAATATTTTGGCCATTAAGATGTAAACAAAGTCATTGAGTGGTTTGATGTGAAATGGCCCATTGGACAGAAACATATGATCTAGTAGGAACCAGGAGTCATGATGGTACTCAGAGAAGATTTAGTACTATTTTAACATCATCGAGATTAAGTTTAACTCGGAAGACCATCTGTAAGTTCTCTGGTTATTTATAGATACTAATAAAATGTCTATATTTGCATTGTAGACATCACCGCTTCTGGTTCCCATCGCTTCCAATGTAAATGAAGTTGCTAAGCTGTTCTACAACATCAGCCCACCCTGAATGGCTTCGTTTACATCTCAGCGGCTGAATTGTACTTGACGTTTTTGAGAAATGAGTGGAATTCCCCATTAAGCACTAAGCCAGACGTTAAAACCTGTTAAAAACTTGTCTTTGTAAGACCCTGTGTGTCAACCTAGCTGATTTTAAAGCTAATGATCAGTCCTTATGTTCTGAAATCAGTGTTGAATCAGTGCCTTCAGATCAACCTTTCCACCCCTGCAGAGCCTCATTGAGAGATCATTCCATCTTGAGCCACGTTCGCGGTGCCAAGAGGCTTCCCTGACTAAATCAGCATGTTTGTTTCGAGGAGCTAAAGTTGGTTCGTCGCAGCTCCTCGTCTGATTTATTAGTGCGGCCGTCTTGATGGAGTCAGTGGGCTGCACAAGAGCAGTTATGTTAACAATAATTCGCCGCCAATGATGATTTGGAATTGTTCTGCGCGTTCATAACTGCAGTCCCAGGCTCATCAGGACTTATTGTTCTCTCTCCACAATGCATAGCTCTCCTGAAATGTCAGTGCTTTTTGGAACACAGTCACATCCTTAACTCCTATTCTCTCTGTGGATTTGAACATTATGAATTTGCATAACATTTGCTTTAGTATTTATTTTAATCCCTGCAACCTTTTTTTCCGCTTTTTTATTTATTTCTTTTTTTTTTCTCCTGCCTTTTTTCATGCCATCAGTGTTGGGGGTGGGGGTGGTAGGGAGGTTTAGAGGTGAGGGAAGAGGGGGGTTGAAATGCATTTGAGGTTGATGAAGCTCATTCTTCATTTGGCTAATTCTGTATGCAGCCTGTAATTACTGTGAATAAAATCTGTCCAATTGTTCCCAGTGATCAGTAATGGTTTTCACCATGGCTCTCTGCATGACTGAACAGCCCATCAAGCCATTACTGGGGACTCTAATTTGATTTCTAAAATAATGTGGCTGTATGTAGAATTAGTGTAAACTTGCTGAGTACATCTGTTGTACCAAAAGCTTTGGGCTGCTTGGTTTTAGTTTCCAGACATTTTTTTTTATTATTTTTATTTTTTAAAAAGAGTTTTAGAGCATGAGACCCATTGCTGGTCTTGACAGTTACATGCTGATGGTTCACCGACGGTGACATGACGCAACAAAGCAACCAAAGTTCATTACTTTTCAGTTAAAGCTGGCGATATCCGGCGACAGGAGGCGGCGCCAACCTAAGTCACGCGAAGTTGGCGGAATTTGTTGTTTTTGTTGATTTTTCTAAGTAAAAATAAGCAAATGCATCCTCTAAAGAGAACCCACCTCTGCACGTTAATGCACAGTTAGTTTGTTTGCTGAATTTAAAATATTTAACAAACATAAAACTACAAAAATCTTGGATTATTAGAGGCTTTATGTTTAAATATTTACAGAACCATAAGTAATATTAGCTTCCATAGAAGCTACTACTTAGTGCTGCTATGGAAAAGTAGCGCTTTTAATGAATGATGTAATATAATCTAAAATAGTTTCTCACTGGGATAGTTGAATAATATCTGTGTAAAAACATGAAAAATATTCTTAAAAAAAGCAACATATCTGTTTAACTGGTTTACATTAAGTATATCGTAAAGCCGCAAAACGCGTCAGCTAATAACATCTAAATGGAGCAAAAATTGGCTGAATCTGATTCTGACCAATTATGACTGTGCTTGGCTATTGTCCGAGGTTTTCCGATTCAGCAGGAGATTACGCTGGAAAATAACTAGAGTATTATGTAAAGTAGATTGATTTACTGGAAAACTTCTTATTTAACATCTTTCAAAATTAACACTGCAGCTCTATTTTGACAAGTTTTGATTATTATTTTTAAATCTCATTAATCCAGATGTGGATTTTAAATCATGCTGTAAGTGTATTGTGCTGTTTGCTGAGTGATTCACACTTTGTGATTGTCCTAAATTCCAGTTTTCTCTAAAATAGTGAGTTTACAATTCCATGGAATTATCAAACACATGCCTGACCAGCATCGACTCCAACACACCAAGCTCAATTGACCGATTTCCAAGTAACGGAAACAGTAGGCCTCGGTATACAAATGCCACACGGTCCCTTTTTCCTCATGCTTCAAAAAAAATCGATATGATTTTTTTTTTCCACCAGCCAAAATAAACCTCTTCCTCTTCATGTTTTGTGTGTTGAAGGAGAAGGAGCTGGCTCCTCCGTTGCTGGTTACCCCTCAGGAGGCCACCATCAGGTTTGAGGATGTCTACTTTGAGTACTTGGAGGGACAAAAGGTCCTCAACGGGGTTTCCTTCGAAGTGCCTGCTGGGAAGAAGGTAGCAATTGTCGGAGGCAGCGGGTCTGGGTAAGTGCACAGTGGAGAGCGGTGCTGCGCCACTTTACCGCCGGTTTGTGGGAAATGCTGTTGTGTGGTGTTTGTCTGGTTGGTATTGATAAATGTTCTTTTTTATCATAGAAAAAGCACAATCGTCAGGTTGCTGTTTAGGTTCTATGAACCCCAGCAAGGAAACATCTATATTGCAAACCAGAACATTCGAGATGTTAGTCTGGAAAGCCTGAGGAAGGCTTTGGGGGTGGTGCCTCAGGTAAGTATTGCTCCGTAAAATGAAACCAGTCTAAATCCAGGCGTTCGCTGTACGATTTTAGTCTGTTTTTAAGCCCGATTTGGTCTGAGCCAACTGAATTTCATGATCAGGCCGAGTTTCAGCTTCATTGGCCGTTTGCCGTGCAGTGTGACAGGGGAGACGATTCCTAATTAACTGCCCAAACAAGCCCTGATTGAGAGGTCGGACAATCGTATGGATTTCTGACATTTCTGATGATTTCTGAAATTTCGGTGACTTGTCTCACAGTCTGAGCAGCATCACCAACCAAAGTCGCACCCAAAACCTCGCACAGTCACAACCGCCGCTCCGACACGGAGGCAAAAAAGTCCACGTTTGCGGCACCAGCGTCCATCTGTGCTGACTTTGCTCCGTGTGGCTGAGTTGAATTGCGAAGTATAAAAAAAAAAATGCAGTGATTTTTATTTATTTTTTATTTTTTGTTGTTGTTGTTTTCATAGAGCTGCCTGTGCATAGACCACCTGGCACAAGTTTGTCAGTGGCTGAGTCTGGCTTTAGCACCAAAACATTGCCCTGTTTCTCCAGCACACGACTGAATCTCAGAGGCTATTTATTCGATTATTTATTTGATGCACTTTATGGGTGCAGGAACAACTATTTCAATAAGTTGTGCGCTATGCAGGGAGCAGGGAGCCGTCTGAGATTTAGCCAGTGTTTTTGAATGAAAACGCTTTATTGTAGGCAGGGCATCGGTAGGGGCTGCGTTTCAGTGTGAGCACCCATGTCATGTCTGTCGGACCGAGTGTTTTCGTACAGTGTGAGCATATAAATCGCAGACTTTGGCCGAACACTGAAGGCGATTCAAACGTACAGAGTGAGCGGTCACCAAAGAACAAGATTTCCAAAATCGCACAGTGTATGTCTGGCTTAAGGATTCCCCAGTCCTGTTCCTGGAATAGTCTTGCAATGAAGACCTTATTATGTGTTTAATGAGTCACTGAACTTTGCAGTTAAATCCTACTCGAGGACCAGGCCTGACTCTGATACTAACAAATGACCTTGTTGTAAGAGAATAGCTTTGCCTGGACATTCATTATCCTGCAGCTGCGGTGTTTTAGCATTTCTCTGCTTTACTTTCTCTACATGTGCGTTCTGCAAACATACGCTCAAGCCATGCAACGTAAGCCTTATAGTAACCGTTTCAGTGAACAGTAAAATGTAGTTCGACGTGTCTCGGTATTCAAAGCTTTTATCTTGTTCGTCTCTGGCTACAGGATGCAGTCCTCTTCCACAACACCATCTACTACAATCTACAGTACGGCAACATCAACGCTACGCCGGAGGACGTGTACAGAGTGGCTAAGCTTGCTGGCATCCATGACGCCATCCTCAAAATGCCTCATGGATATGAGACACAGGTTGGAGAGCGAGGCCTGAAGCTTTCAGGTATGGTGAACATGGATCAGTTCACCATATGGTTGGTTGTTTAGGAAGCACTAACCGTGTTAATATAAACTAGTTGATTTCGTTCTGTTATTTTTTTAATGATGTATTACGTAGATCTTCACGATAAAACCAGTATTACGATCACTGGTGTGACGTTAAAAATGACGTAGTGGACTGTGGAGACGATACAGAGTCACATTAGATGATTATCCTGCACACTAGTGCACTGACCTGGCAGTGTAGAGTGATTTTCTACATGAGAGCTACTGCTTTTGTCACCGTGTGCTGAGCTGTGTTCACACAAGAGATGGCATGTTGGTGTCAGTAGGCACGATATCAAATAATGCTGAATACCGTGATGGAGGAATTCGATGCTTGAGGGGAGAAAGAATGAATCCGATCCAGTCGTGTAACAAATCTAGCCTGAAATAGCACACACTCGGTTGGGTGATGCGATGTTAGCCGTGTATTTTTTCCTAGTGACAGCCGATTGCAGCAGCTCCATCCGGAGTGACGTTTTTTCTAACCTATATTAGGTCTACTACTTTTCTTTGTTATTTTACTACATTTAGTAGTTTCTTAATGAGTGTGTGAAGGCTAAAAAAAGGCCAAGGTAAAATAATAATAAATCACATCATTTTTTTCTTTCGGTAAACATTGAAAATGGGTCCAGCAGACCTGAACACCACACAAGGGTTAAGTAGTAGAGGAGTAGTCCAAACTTTTGCATACAGCTGTATGCCAACATTCTAGATTGTAAGCAAATGTTTTAGTAGTATCTAAAAAGTACTTTCAGTTCCAGTTATTACATTTATTTGTTTATTTATTTGGTAATACTTTTTACCATTACTTAATGACTGTTAAAGCAGTCGTTGCTTAACTCAGTGACGTTTTTTGTGTCAGGTGGAGAAAAACAGCGTGTTGCCATTGCCAGGGCGATCCTGAAGAACCCTCCTATCCTGCTGTACGATGAAGCCACTTCTTCTCTAGACTCCATTACTGAAGAGGTAAGGAGCTTGTCTCAAGTAGTGCAACAGTTCAAGAATGTTTCTCAACGAAAAACAGCGAAGAACATTTTGCTTTTCATCTTGTACGGTACATAATAACGTCAGAAGGTTTAGAGAACCTGGAGAAATCTCTGTACTTAAGGGACGAGGGCAAAAAACAGTATTTGCTAGCCCTCAGGCCCTCAGACGGCACTGCATTAAAAACAGGCATGATGTTTTTAACAATATAATATTTGCATGATGGTGGTGCAGCCGCCTAAGCGTTGGCCGTGTCATCAGGACATCGCGAGTTCGATACCTGGTGATGCGACAGCCGTCCGTAGCCAGGAGTCCAGGAGAGCACAATTGGCCTCGCTCTCTCTGGGTGGGTAGGATGGCCCCCTGTCTCCTCCCATCACTCAACGCGATGCTGGTCAGCGCCGGCGTCTGTTGGCTGACGTAACAGATCTGGCGGCTGGCGCTTTCCTCCGAGCGCGTTCGGCTGACCCGTGACGTTGCGTGAGCGGCAGTTCAAAAAGAAGCTGTGGCTGGTTTCATGGGTCTCGGAGCAAGCCTGTGCTGCCTTCCCCTCCTAACATTGATAGCATCGTGTGATTGGGGGAGTCCTAACTAGCGGGTGGAATTGGAAACGATTAAATTGGGGGACAATCGGGTTAAAAAAAAAACTGTCGTAGAAATCACTGCATGGGCTCAAACACTTCTGCAAACCACTGTCTGTGAAAACAGTTCATCTCTGCATCCACAGATGCTGTTAAACTCTAAAACACAAAGTGGAAACCAAATATAAACAGGATCCAGAAACGCTGCCACCTTCTCTGGGCCCGAGCTCATTTAAAATGGTCTGAGAGGAAGTGGAAAAGTGTCCTGTGGTCCGACGAATCAACATTTGAATGACTTTTTTGAAGTCATGGACACCGTGTCCTCCGGGCTGAAGACCTCTCAGCTTGTTATCAGTGCACAGTTCAAAAGCCAGTATTCATGATATAGGATGCATTAGTACACATGCTATGGGTGGAATACATACAATGTCAAACCACATTCTGCATGTATTACAGCAGCACTGCTCCGTATTAAGAATCCAGGCACTAAACTGACCTGCCTGCAGTCCAGACCGGTCACCACTGAGAACATATGGCACTTTATGAAATGAAAAATCAGACAAATGAGCCAAGATTGATGATCAGCTGAAATCCTAAATCGAACACGAACAGAAAACATTTCACTTTTTAAACTACAGCAGCGTCTCCTCAACACTTAGTGTGCTGTTAAGGAAGAGGTGATGAAACGCCGCGGTAAACACGGCCCGTCCCAACTAGTTTTGGAACGTGGTGTTGGCATCAAATTCATAATGGGCCTATATTTTTAAAAAAAAACAATAACATTTCACAATTTCAACATTTTGGTACGTTGTCTTTGTAGTATTTCGCTTTACAAATATCGTTTACATGATTTGCACATCCTATTTTTATTTACATTTTACACGGCGTCCCAACTTTTTTGGAAATGAGGTTATAGATCTAATGTTTTTTTCTGCGCTATACCTCATATGCACAGCGTTCTGCAGTATTTTCAACTTTTAATATTCAAATATTAGTGATTTAAAATTACAATTAACACAGTATAGATCGAGCGGTTACTTTTCTCTGAATATAGCTGGTTCAGTTTTTTGCTGTCATTGTGGATTTTCCGTATAGATATTTACACTCAAGGAAGAAGCTCAATTATTTTTATGAGGATGAGGCTTTATAGGTTATTACACACACTGGAGATATTTGCTTTGAAGCCTTTCACTTTTTATTTATTTATTTCCCCATACCTGTATCATGTCAAAAAGAAGCCCTCATATAAATCCTGTCAATCATTTTGGTGCTAGTTATTACAAAGGAACAGAGAAACATCCCTGATATAAGCCAGACAAGCTCTCCTCGAGACTTCGCTGAGGGGGTGGAGGGAGGATTAATTTTAATGTTTCTAAATTTGCTCTTCAAACTTGGCATGAATCGCGGAATTACATTATTGTTCCTTATCTCCTTGCTTTCCAGAACATTCTCTGTTCCATGAAAGAAATGGTGAAAGACAGGACGTCCGTCTTCATTGCCCACCGACTGTCCACCGTTGTGGACGCAGATGAGATAATTGTGCTGAATGAGGTAAGAACACTTACAGTGGGAAACACAATGAGACTTTCAGTTGAGAATTCCGTAAAGAGGATTGACGGAAAAACTCCACTCGGCTTTTAAAGTAGCTTGTTAAGGTAACTCGGGACAGTTTCTCAGGTTTCTTATACAGGCACTTTGCTGCATGAGCTACTGTTACCCTGTTCTTTCATCTTCATTTCTGAGAGTTTGTTCAAAATGGTGATGAAACTTTTGTAGACACTTCAAAAGTTTCTCATATGTCAAATTACTATTTGCCACTTTTTTCCATAAAAACTTATACAGTATAGATTGAAATACTACAAAATAGACAAGGTATTTTTACTCAGTGCTTAAAGTTCAGTGGCAACACAGATTTAATTAAGTAATGAATGAACACCAGGTATTTGTTTATAGTAGGCTTGAGTCATTCGCAGATATTTTCTGCCTGTAATCTGTTTTAATGTCTGAAAGCACATCATCTGCACAAATATGCACGGAAGTAATTATGTTTATCTCTCTGTCTGTTTTCTTTTAATGAGTTTTCTTTTATTGTGTAACGTTAGTCGATGTCCTGATGTTGCCAAGATGTTGTCAAGCTTCAGAAAATTCTATAGCAGTGCACCGTAAAATCTTTGTAGTACTTCTTAAAATGATAAAACCATGCAGCTGTCCTGTGCACATGTAACGGGTTCTCTCACGAAACATGAGATGAGATGTGGTGTGCACAGGGCTACTGGAGAAAGCGGCTGCAGATATTGATGGAGGATCCTTAGCCTGTCAATCAACCTGTCGATCAACTATTACAGTTTCATCACCAGTTTTCAATTTCCAGGAATTCTGGATGTTAATTTTATTATAATGTAATACTTGATGTTACATGTGCCATTCTGGGGACGCCCATATATTTTACCGCTTCATGAAGTATCACCATATTACAATGATTTTATAGTATTATTATTATTATTATTATTATTATTATTATTGAAAACTTCCAAACTTTTGAGTGGTGATTCCAAACTTTGGAACAGTGGTGCATAGCACTACACACTGTTAGAAATGAAGGTTCTGTTCAGGAACATTTTTCATTCATCGAGGTACAAACAGTGTAAACGTTCCCTCAAAGGTTCTACAGTGGTTCTAAGGTCTGATTGTGGAGCTTAAATGAGTGGGGCAGTCGTGGGCTGGAGGTTAGGGAGCTGGCCCTGTGACCGGAAGGTCGCCGGTTCGATCCCCAGGGCCGGCAGTTCATGACTGAGGTGTCCTTGAGCAAGACACCTAACCCCCAACTGCTCCCCGGGCGCCGTGGGTAGGGCTGCCCACCGCTCCGGGCAAGTGTGCTCACTGCCCCCTAGTGTGTGTGTGTTCACTAGTGTGTATGTGGTGTTCCACTTCACGGATGGGTTAAATGCGGAGGTGGAATTTCCCCGTTTGTGGGATCAAAAAAGTATCACTTATCAGTTCCTCCAGGTGAAAAGTTGGTATTTGTTCCTTTTCATAACCGAATGTTTTAAACCAGAGCAGTAGAGTAAAAGCCTGGAGGCGAGGCGAGGCGGGGTGTGTGGAGTCAGTCCAGCTTAGAACAGATCATTTCAGTGGATTATGGTTCAGTTATGTTCCCTGACTAAAGGCGCTGAGATGGACCATTGAAGGTTCCACCCCAGTGACGAGAGGGGAACTGCCCCAGAGACAGTCTAGTACCTTTATTTCTGAGAGTGTGCCAGTGTGCACCACTATGTAAGTGTGTAGCGGTTATTTAATAGCTGTAATTGTGTGCAGCAGATTGGACTTGCTGAGTTTAATGCAGAGTACAATATCTGTTTCTTCTGATCAAAATTCAGCCAATAGCACATAGTAAATGGCAGCCCTGATGCATTCTTGTTTGTGCTATTCTCAAGAGACTGTTTTTCTCACTGCAGTTTGAGAAGTAGCCATAATTGAACATGATTTGGGACCAATTCTGCCATTTTTTGTTGTTGTTGTTCCTCAGCAGCTCAGTGGTGCTGAGCGTAAAAAAGGTTTCAGACAAGCACGATCTTTTCTTTCCCCCTGCCCTGTCTCCACTTTACGAAAGGTTATGAGGTGGCGTTTTTTTTTTTTTTTACCCTAATTTCCTCCCTGCTGTTAGATTCTATCTAGATCTTCGCTATTGCACGATAAACATCAGCCGAGCAGCGTAAAGACAAACGTGAGCTCCTTTAGCAACACACAGTGCAGCCTCTGGGTCTATCACTTGATCTATCACTTAAGCAGTGCTGTAGGCCAGGCGAAACCACTTCGAAGAGCCCTGTTCTGTACACGAGACCTATCAGATGCCAGTTGAGCGTCTGTTAGATCACGTATGCAGATTAACGGTGGAGCTTGAGCTCAGTGTTGCATGCAGTGACGAGAACCCATTTAGTTGTTGATCGCAGTTGTTTATTTGGCAGTTAATCATCACCTAAAGTGCCATCATTTGTGACCGACTTCTTCTTGGTTCTTCTCCTTTTGCATTGAGTTCTGTCAAGAATATTTTTTTTCATATGCAGTGAAACAAAAGCAATGTTGGCCCAACACCTCCTGTAGTGCATGTCAGTCTTAAAGAGTGACAGTTTTCCTGATAAAGGCACGCCGAGCAAATCTGTTGAAGCATCTTACTGGCCTGTAGGGGTGAGTGCCGAAATATTATGAAATATGAATACAAATGAATAGATATTGAGTTGGTTAGAGCCATGTAAAGCAATTAATCGAACCAGGCGTCATGCTGGCGATGTATTCTGAGAATTTGAAGATTCACACTGTTCAAAGTGAAGCACATCAGCGCTTAGAATCAGAGCTTTGTGCTCTACTGTGTTTCCTATCACTGTATGAAAGAAGCGTGAGGCTTCCTTTATAGTTGTGCTGCTCGTTCAGAAATTATTGATTTGTTTATTCAGAGCAGCAATTAAATGTATCTGATGCATCAAGTATATTTCTATTCAAGCGTTTACGTGATCAGAATATATCATTTGGAAAACGAACCAAAGAAAAATCAATACATTTTCATGGTCTTTACGGATCAAATGAATGCAATGACAGCATTCAGAAATCATTTCACTTAATGAGACTAAACTGCATGAATTGCTGTTATTTGCTACCGAAGGGTTGATATTTACTGAACTACTGAATTTGCTGATAAGAAGTTGGTGCTGTGAGACTTGGGGAGCTTGCAGTAGTTTCTCAGCCATCTGCTCTTTCCTGAATATTTGTCACATCCATGCTTTTATTCAAGTCTACTCGATTTGAATTCATTACAGTCTTTTGGAAAGGTACGTGCATTTGCTGTGGCTCTTAATGAAAAAGTGTTCAAATTTTCATCTTCCCAAAATCTCCATTTCTCTGTGCCAAGTTTGTGCTTTATGGCTGTAGACTTGACTAAAGTGCCACAATCAGGTGAAAGAAAATAACTGCCACATATTGACTGGCAGGCCACTTATAACACGCTCTAAAACAAAAGCCTAGGCCGCTTAAAATCTGGCCACGGGCCGCACTTTGGACACTCCTGGCCTATACTGGCCTGTAAGTGTACGTTGCATGGCCAAAAGTATGTGGACACCTTACCATCACACTTGTGTGAGCTCCCATTGCAAAACCATGAACATTAGTATGGGGTTGCCCTGCCCCTTACACCTCCACATTTGCAGTGCTAACCATTTCCAACATTGTGGGAAGGCTTCCCACAAGATTTTGGAGTGTATTTGTTGGGCCACTGAAGTTCCTCCACACCAAACTCATCAGACCATGTCTTTGTGGACCTTGCTTGCACAGGGAAAGTCATGCTAGAACAGGAACGGGCTTCTCCAGACTATTGCCTGAAAGCTGGTAGCATATCGCTGTTTCCGGAAGAAAACCTCGCATCTCCAAAATGGTATCTTTTACAGGAGAAGGGGAAAAAGCAACTTTTAATGCAAGTCAATGGAACCAGACTTGTTCTAAGCTATTTTGAGCTGTTTCTTTTGGTCCATTCATCATGAAATTTGCACACAATGTAAAGGACAACTGGCATTTTCAAATGATATCAAACTGAAAAGCAACAAAAATGGAGATTGGTGTTTTCTTCCCACAACAGCGATATAATTATCTAAAATGTCTTTGTGTGCTGTAGCATTAACCTTATCCTTCACTGGAACTAAGGGGCCGAGCCCAAGCCTGAAGAACAGCCTCAGACTATTATCCCTCCTCCACCAAACTTTACTGGCAGGTAGCGTTCTTCTTCTTCCAAACTCATATCTGTCCATCAGACGGGTTTGATAAAAATCAGGTTCCATTGACTTCCATTAAAAGTGAGGTGTTT